>NC_058410.1:72121898-72261919 GCF_002201575.2 Neomonachus schauinslandi | reverse complement strand
TCCTTCCTTCCTTCCTTCCTTCCTTCCTTCCTTCCTTCCTTCCTTCCAAAGCAGTGGAACCTTTTCTCCAAATATATTCTTACACAGAAGCCCAAAACATGCTGGGTGGTGTGTAGTCTTGGCAGAACATGAGGAAACCAAGAAGTCAAGGGACTTGCTGCCCAAAATCCTCGCCATCATTATCATCATCGCCATCATCGAACCTCAGAATCAGAGGGTCAAAGAAGTTCAGTCTTCTAGGGAGCCTTGAGGGTTCTTTATTCTCTCACCCTTCAGCCTTCCCGCTGAGCACAGGTGCAGCCTCTGCTTACATTCACAGTGCCCACCCAGGCCTGCATCAGAGGATTGTCTGAGGATTGATGGGATGACATGTGTAAGGCGTCAGACACGGTGCCCACACACAATGGACCCTTGGTCAGATGCAGCTGTTATTAGTCGAAGAGTGTAGACTGTGGTAGCTACAGATGCTGTGTTTAATTTGGTGACTATGTGTTGTCCCCAGGATTGAAGTGATTATGGTTTTCCTTTATTTTCACTGTGACATAATAAAGTTGAACATTAGAAATGATAATTCAATGGATTTTAGAAAACAAAATTACATGCCTCTATGAAATTTTCTTTTTTCTTATCAGAGGGGATAAGGATAACGCAAAGTTTTGAACCTCTGGTTTTTCTCCTTTGGCTCTGCTGTGTGCATTGATAACCCTGCACTGAAGCGGTGTGCTGTCACTCATCTGGGATGCAGTGGGAGGTAAGGCTACAGAAGCTAATGATGGCAAAAGGGAGCTGCTTTTCAGTCTTGTCTGTATGCAAAGCAGTGGGATGGAGGCTGCTTCTCCCTGACTTTTCTGCAAAGCAGTACCTCTGCCAGGAATTCACAAATACTGGGCACTGCTCACATTCTTAGCTGAACAGGTCACAGGAAAGCCATTTGAAAGTGTGGTCAGAACTTACTGGGACACTTTAGCCAACAGTGGGGTAGATACACATAGTATTTCATATAATGCTGGGTGCTGGTTTTCCTTTTGAACTACATGTTCCTTCTACTAGCATTCCTGAAACTTTGGTTAACTGATTATGCTTAATATAAATATGTACATCTATATTGTGTGTATATATATGTGTGTGTATATATATGTATATATATATAATTATTTACTTTCTTATTATACTTCATTTTGATTGGTGAGATACTGTTATAAAAATATTACCCTTAGTTTTAATAATTCCATTCTCTCTTCTAATATTTAGGGATATATAGGCTTTTACACAGTTGCAATTAGAATGTTCATGAAGTTTTGTGTTCTGATTTGCTTACATAAATATTTGCTATGTTGCTGTGTTGTTTTCAGATTGGTGATGTTAAAAGAAGCATAATGATGCAACATCTTTTACTTAACAATTCTCCCATTGACATCTATTTAAGTTATTTTTAATGCATTTCCTTTATAAAAATTTGAACTTTACTAATTGGGGATCTGTGAGTTGTGATCAACTGGAATTTTTCTTGAAATAGGTTGACTTCATGAGTTGGATCCTGAGGCAGTTCATGAAATTCAGAAAGATTTCAGTATCCAAGTCTTAAAAAAAATGCAAAGATGAGGCTAAGTCTTAGAACCACTACAGAAGTTTGAAGGTTTCTTTTCCCATTTTCCCATGTGCCTTTCTCTGTGCATCTGTTTAACTTTCCTCCCCTGTTTCAGCCAGATTTCCTGTTTGTTTTCAGCCGAAATGATGGAGAACATTGCTGCCTACAAACTCCAGAATTTTATACATTGCAGTTTGAGCCACTGAAGAGAAACCACCATTTTCTAGTTTTTAGTTGCAAACACCCAGCTGCAAAGGATGAAGATGGCCATTGTGAAATCAGATGTGACCAGGAGCTGGTGTCTGGGTCAGGGTCAGGTCCCCACCCTTGGCCATGTTGGGGGTAGAGGCAGGTCCACGTTTACAAAATTACTGCTCCAATGGAAAGTTTCTAAATGTGAGGGGCAGCTCCCAGAAAACAGGGGTCCTGGAAAAATAAACTTACATGCTTAATATGGCAACAAAAACCTTAGTATGCTTATTTTAAAAAATTCTTTTGATTGATTCATTTAGCAAAATAAGGAGTTAGAAATTAATGGACTCAAGAGTCTGACCCATCTAATGATTCTTGAGATGATTTACCGATTTAGTTTCCCCAGACTCCCAACCAATCCAAAGAACACTAAATTTCAGGGCCACCCCTCTCCTGTCCTTCCTACTGACCCAGAACATGTGGGTGCAGCCAATGTTCTTTTTTTCTTTTTTTTTTAAAGATTTTATTTATTTATTTGACAGAGAGAGACACAGCGAGAGAGGGAACACAAGCAGGGGGAGTGGGAGAGGGAGAAGCAGGCTTCCCGCTGAGCAGGGAGCCCGATGTGGGGCTCGATCCCAGGACCCTGGGATCATGACCTGAGCCGAAGGCAGACGCTTAACGACAGAGCAACCCAGGCGCCCCACAGCCAATGTTCTTGAGCTTAGGAAGAGCAATTAAGGTCAGAGTCTGAGTTGCTCTGTCCATTCTTTGGGCCCAAATAGAGTTTGCATGTGGCTGTTTGGGAAATACACAAGGGCTGCTTCCTCTTCCTCCACTCCCCCCTCCCCCCACCTCCCGCTGCCACCTGACCTGCCTGTCTTCTTTTCTGCTGCCATACCTCATTTTACTTTCTGAACTCCTTTCTCTATCCATCCTTGATACAAAAGTGAACTCTTTTCACTCCTCCCTGCTGTTTCTGAAATAAGCAAAGAAATCTCACTTTGGCGATAAGCGTTCTTACTGCTGGTCACATCAGGGAAGCTGGCAGGGTTGGCCAAAATGACAAACACTGGTGAGGGCTTGGAATAGTTTACAAATTCTGAAATTGTTCCTGGACTCCACTGAAATGTTAAAGAACCTTAAAAGGAAGAGTTTTGTCCTCTTCCCTAGATCATCTGATTCCCTTTCTTAGATCACCTAACCATTTCTGTGCTTTTAATTACATTTTAAAAGGCATTTAAAATTATTCATGTATATGCTAATTGTAGAGAATTTAGAAAATATAAAAAGAGTGTAAAAATATCACTGATAACACCATTCAGAGTCTTTGCCTTGAAAATTAGCCCACTTGATCCTGTCTGGTTTATGTTGGTCTAAGGTACTCAGTCCTTAGACCAGGGTGGATTTGGTGCTGTGACCGAATCTTCTTCTGTGCGCGTGTGTGCTCGTGCATGTGCTGTGGATCCCTTTCAGAATCTACTTCCTGATAGCCTATAAAGACACCGTGGCTATGAGAAGTCCTCATCTGTCAGGTCCTGGTGTCCACCTCATAGTCCACCTCATAGCCATCTGTATGTCCTCATAGTCCTTGTGGTTGTCTCTGTTCCTCTGTCCCTCTTCCTCTGTTCTTCTCATGAAGGGGACAGTACCCTTTGAGTTTCAAACTGGGCTCTAATGACCTAGCATTGCTTTCTTTCTCGTTCTTGATGGTTTTCAGCATGAGAAAACCCCCTGACCCTTATTCCTAGTTTATTGTTGACTCCTCTTTTTTTTTTTTTTAAAGTTTTTATTTAAATTCCAGTTAGTTGAACATACAGTAACATTCATTTCAGGTGTATGATATAGTGATTCAACACTTCCATACAACACACTGTGCTCATCAAAGCAAGTGCCCTCCTTGATCCCCATCACATATGTAGCCCATCCCCCTACCCACCTCCCCCCTGGTAATCATCAGTTTGTTCTCTAGAGTTAAGAGTCTGTTTCTTGGTTTGCCTCCTCTCTTTTATTTCCCCTTGCTCATTTGTTTTGTTCCTTAAATTCCACATATGAGTGAAATCATATGGTATTTGTCTTTCTCTGACTGACTTATTTTGCTTAGGATAATACACTCCAGCTCCATCCACATTGCTGCAAATGGCAAGATTTCATTCTTTTTTTATGGCTGAGCAACATTCCATAGTGTATATATATACCCATCTTCTTTATCCATTCATCGGTCTGTGGACATTTGGGCTCTTTACATAATTTGACTATTGTTGATAATGCTGCTATAAACATCAGTGTACATGTGTCCCTTTGAATCATTTTGTAACCTTTGGGTAAATACCTAGTAGTGCCATTACCGGATCGTAAGGTAGATTCTGAACTTTTTGAGGAACCTCCATACTGTTTTCCAGAGTGGTACCAGTTTGCATTCTCACCAACAGTGTTAAGAGGGTTCCCCTTTCTTCACATCCTTGCCAACACCTGTTGTTTCCTGTATTAATTTTAGCCATTCTGACAGGTGTGAGGCGATATCTCATTGTAGTTTTGGTTTGTATTTCCCTGATGATAAGTGATGATGAGCATCTTTTCATGTGTCTGTTGACCATCTGTATGTCCTCTTGGGGAAAATGTCTGTTCATGTCTTCTGCCCCTTTTTAAACTGGATTATTTGTTTTTTGGGTGTTCAGTTGTATAAGTTCTTTGTAGATTTTGGATACTAACCCTTTACCATATGTGTCATTTGCAATTATCTTCTCCCATTCCCTAGGTTCGCCTTTAGTTTTGTTGATTGTTTCCTTCACTGCCCAGAAACTTTTTATTTTGATGTAGTCCCAATAATTTACTTTTGCATTTGTTTCCCTGCCTCAAGAGACATATCTAGAAAGAAGTTGCTATGGTTGATGTCAAAGAGGTTAGTTACTGCCTGTGTTTTTCTCTAGGATTTTGATGGTTTCCTGTCTCACATTTAGGTCTTTCATCCATTTTAAATTTATTTTTATGTATGGTATAAGTGGTCTAGTTTTATTCTTCTGCATGTTGCTGTCCAGTTTTCCCAACACCATTTGTTGAAGAGACTGTCTTTCTTCCATTGGCTATTTTTTCCTGCTTTCTTGAAGATTAGTAGACCATATAGTTGTGGGTCCATTTCTGGGTTTTCTATTCTATTCCATTGATCTATGTGTCTATTTTTGCACCAGTACCATACTTTTTTGATCACTACCACTTTTTAATATAACTTGAAGTCTGGAATTGTGATGCCTCCAGCTTTGCTTTTCTTTTTCAAAGTTGCTTTGGCTATTCGGGGTTTTTTTGCAATTCCTTACAAATTTTGCAATTGTTTGTTCTTACTATGTGAAAAATGCTAGTAGTATTTTGATTGGGATTGCATTAAATGTGTAGGTTGCTTTGGGTAGTAGAGACATTTTAACAGTATTTGTTCTGATCCATGAACATGGAATGTTTTTCCATTTCTTTGTGTCATCTTTAATTTCTTTCATCAGTGTTTTATAGTTTTCAGAGTACAGGTCTTTCACCTCCTTGGTTAGGTTTATTCCCAGGTATCTTATTGTTTTTAGTGCAATTGTAAATGGAATTGATTCCTTAGTTTCTCTTTCTGCTATTTCATTATTGGTGTATAGAAATGCAATAGATTTTTGTACGTTGATTTTGTATCCTGCGACCTTACTGATTTTTTGTCAGTTCTTGCAGTTTTTGATAGGATCTTTCAGATTTTCTACATAGAGTATCATGTCATCTGCAAATAGTGAAAGTTTTACTTCTTCTTTTGTGATTTGGATGCCCTTTATTTCTTTCTGTTGTCTGGTTGCTGTGGCTAAGACTTCCAGTACTATGTTAAATAGCAGTGGTGAGAGTGGACATCCTTGTCTTGTTCCCGACCTTAGAGAAAAAGCATCAAAGAAAATTGCCAGAAACAACAACAAAACTAGTATTAAAATAGCAATAAATACATATCTATCAATAATTTCTCTAAATGTAAATGGACTAAATACTCCAATCAAAAGACATAGAGTTTCAGAATGGGTAAAAAAACAAGAACCATCTGTATGCTGCCTACAAGAGATTAGTTTCAGACCCAAAGACACCTGCAGATTGGCAGTGAGGGGATGGAGAAACACTTATCATGCAAATGGATGTCAAAAGAAAGCTGAGGTAGCAATACTTATAGTGGACAAAATAGACTTTAAACCCAAGACTATAAAAAGGGCCAAAGAAGAGCATTACATAGTCATAAAGGGGACAATCCAACAAGAAGATACAGCAGTGGTAAATACTTATGCCCCCAAATATATAAAACAATTAATAACAAACATAAAGGAACTTGGGACATCTGGGTACTCAGTCCGTTAAGCATCCAACTCTTGATTTCAGTCAGGTCATGATCTCAGGGTTGTGATATTGAGCCCCGAGTCAGGCTCCATGCTCAGCGGGGAGTCTGTTTCTCTCTTTCTCTCTCTCCTTCTACCCCTCCGTGTGCATTCTCTCTCAAATAAATAAGTAAACCTTAAAAAAAACAAAGGAACTCATTGATATAAATAATTTTATTTTTAATAAAATAAAAAAAGTAGGGGACTTTAACACCCCACTTACATCAATGGACAAATCATTTAAACAGAAAATCAATAAGAAAACAGGGTTTTGAATGACACGTTGGACCAGATGGACTTAACAGATATATTTAGAACATTCTATCCATGGGACATTCTCCAGAATAGATCACATATTAGGTCACAAAATAGGCCTCAACAAATACAAAAGGATTGAAATCATACTGTGTATCTTTTCTTACCACAATGCTATGAAACTAGAAGTCAACTACAAGAAAAAATGTGGAAAGACCACAAATACATGGAGGTTAAACAACATGCTACTAAACTATGAATGGGTCAGTCAGGAAATCAAGGAAGAATTAAAAAACACATGGGGAAAACATGATGGTCCAAAACCTTTGGGATACAGCAAAAGCAGTCCTAAGAGGGAATTAAATAGCAATATAGGCCTACCTCAAGAAACCTGAAAAATCTCAAACACACAACCTGACCTTATACCTAATGGAGCTAGAAAGAGAACAGCAAATGAAGCCTAAGCCAGCAGAAAGAAGAAAATTATAAAGACTAGAGCAGGGGCACCTGTGTGGCTCAGTCAGTTGAGTGTCTGACTCTTGATTTTGGCTCAGGTCATGATCTCAGGGTCTGAGATCAAGCCCTGTGTTATGCTCTACACTCAGCATGGAGTCTGCTTGAGATTCTCTTTTTCTCCCTCTCCCTTTGTCCTTCCCCCCGCTCTCTCTCTCAAAATAAATAAAATCTTAAAAAAAAAGATTAGAGAGAAATAAATTATATAAAAACTAAAAAAAAAAAAAAGAAAAGAGAAAAGAAAAACCAATAGAACAGACCAGTGAAACCAGAAGCTGGTTCTTTGAAAAAATTAATAAAATTGATAAACCTCTAGCCAGACTTATCAAAAAGAAAAGAGAAAGGACCCAAATAAATAAAATCACAAATGAGAGAGGAGAAATAACAACCAACACCACCAAAATACAAATAATTATAAGAGAATATTATGAAAAATCATATACCAACAAATTGGACAGCCTGAAAGAAATGGACAAATTCCTAGAAACATTTAAACTACCAAAACTAAAACAGGAAGAAATAGAAAACTTGAACAGACAATAAACCAGCAAAGAAATTGACTCAGTAAGCAAGAAATTCCCAACAAATGGAAGTCCAAGGCCAGATGACTGCCCAGGGGAATTCTACCATTTAAAGAAGAGTTAATACCTATTCTTCTCAAACTATCCCAACCCCCCAAAAAACAAAACAAAACAAAACAAAAAAGGAAAACTTCCAAATTCATCCTATGAGGCCAGCATTACCCTGATACCAAAACCAAATACTCTACTGAAAAAGAGAACTACAGGTCAATATCCCTGATAAACACAGATGCAAAAATTCTCTATAAAATACTAGCAAACCAAATCCAACAATATATTAAAAAAATCATTCACCACAATCAAGTGGGATTTATTCCGAGGCTGCAAGTATGGTTCAATATTTGCAAATCAACCAATGTGATACACCACATTAATAAAAGAAAGGATAAGAACCACATGATCCTCTCAATAGATGCAGAAAAAGCATTTGACAAAGTACAATATCCATTCATGATAAAAACGCTCAACAAAGTAGGGATAGAGGGAACATATCTCAATATAATAAAGGCCATATATGAAACATCCACAGGTAATATCACACTTAACAGTGAAAAACTGAGAACTTTCCCCCTATGGTCAGTAACAAGACAGGGATGTCCACTCTCACCACTGTTATTTAACATAGTACTGGAAGTCCTAACGATAGCAACCAGACAACAAAAAGAAATTAAATGCATCTAAGGGCACCTGGGTGGCTCAGATAGTTAAGCGTCTGCCTTCGGCTCAGGTCATGATCCCAGGGTCCTGGGATAGAGCCCCCCATCGGGCTCCCTGCTCTGCGGGGAGTCTGCTTCTCCCCCTCCCTCTGCTTCTCCCCCTGCTCATGCTCTCTCTCTCTCTCTATCTCTGTGTCTCGAATGAATAAATAAAAAATCTTAAAAAAAAAGAAATAAAACGCATCTAAGTTGGCAAGGAAGAAGTCAAACTCACTATTTACAGATGACATGATACTCTATATAGAAAACCCAAAAGACTCCACCAAAAAACTGCTAGAACTGATAAATTCAGTAAAGTTTCAGGATGCAAAATCAACATACAGAAATCTGTTGCATTTCTATACACCAATAATGAAATAGCAGAAAGAGAAATTAAGGAATCAATCCCATTTACAACTGCACCAGAAACAATAAGATACCTAGGAATAAACCTAACCAAAGAAGTGAAAGACCTGTACTCTTTAAATTATAAAACACTGATGAAAGAAATTGAAGATGACACAAAGAAATGGAAAGACATTCCATTGCTCATGGATTGGAAGAAAAAATATTTTTTTTAAAGATTTTATTTATTTATTTGAGAGAGAGAGAGAGAGAATGAGAGAGAGAGCATGAGGGGGGAGGGTCAGAGGGAGAAGCAGAGTCCCCGCCGAGCAGGGAGCCTGATGTGGGACTCGATCCCAGGACTCCAGGATCATGACCTGAGCCGAAGGCAGTCGCTTAACCAACTGAGCCACCCAGGCGCCCCGAAGAAAAAATATTTTTGACTCCTCTTATTTGCTGACATCCAGGAGCCAGTTTTAAATCTAATTTTTTTCATCTCTGATTTTGATTTGTTATTCTAGTGATTTTTTTGGCTTCTCCTGATATGTTTTCTATGTAACATCATTTTAGTGTCTGCCTTCCTGCAAGTGACTCTGTTGTGTATTCATCTAACCCCTTTCTCTGTTTCTCCTTTCTTTCACTCCCATAAGATCCCCCATATGCTCTCAGACTCTCACCTGCCACCCACTGCAGAGGACCCAGCAGTGAACCCTGAGACCATATAAAGTCTCAAAGTCTCAGGATGGAAGGGACCCTGGGTCTCTAAGTGATTGCACAGAGTGAGCCATGCCACCTTCAACCTACCACTCACCCACAGTGGACTGTGAGGTGAAAAATAAATGTTTATTTTGGAAACTACTGAGTTTTATTAGTGTTGTTACTGTTTTAACAGTTAGACTGCCTACTAATTCTGCCTCTAATAGCTCCATCTAACTTCCACTTTTTCCCTTGCTTCACAAAAAGTGCCCATTGCTGGGTCTGCAGTGAGTCTCTATTTCTGCTCTGAGTGACTGCTTTAACTCTCAGTTCATTCTAGAGCCAAGGCAGCGTCCCACTGAGCTCAGTGATGCCAACATGTGCCAGTCCTGCTCATTTCCCCAGTTGTTTGTTCTGTTTACCACCCCAGGCTCTGCCTCCTATTTCTGCCTTTCCAGCTCTCCATTCCATTGCAGCCATCCTTCACAAAGTCAAACTACTTTGACATCATAAGAAATACTCACGCTATTAATTCTAAATGGAGACACAGGTGTTGTTTCTTATTCTTTTGTCTAGATTTAATAACATTTACCTCTTTTCTGAGTCTTTTAGTCATGCCTTAAAAACATATTCTGTGTCCCCCTTAACATCAGCTCATTAAGTAACTTCCATGTGACAGGTTCTATTCTTGATGTACATTATCCCTGTTAGTTCTCTCAAGCCTCCTGCAATGCCAGGATCATTGTCCTCCTTTTACAGAGAGGTTAAGTAACTTGCCTAAAGTCATAAGCTTGCAAGAGAAGGGACCAAAATTATAACCTGGTTGGATCCAGGTCTTTTACTCCACTGTTCAACACTGTATTGTTCATTTTACCACTTATTTCTTTAGACACTGGATGCTTTTTATTTGTGTAGGCTCCAACAATGGCTAGGGGGAAAAAGCCTAACAGAATTGTAAAAAAAAGAGAGGATCATAGGGGAAGGGAGGGAAAATGAAACAAGACAAAACCAGAGAGGGAGACAAACCATAAGAGACTCTTAATCTCAGGAAACAAACTGAGGGTTGCTGGAGTGGAGGGGGGTGGGAGGGATGGGGTGGCTGGGTGACGGACATTGGGGAGGGTAAGTACTATGGTGAGCACTTACAGTAAGACCGATGAATCACAGACCTGTATCCCTGAAACAAATAATACATTATATGTTAATAAAAAATTAAAAAAAAAAAAGAAATGTAAAAAAAATTGCCAACAGGAACTTTCTATACAATTGTTTTCAATCTATTTAAGAGAAAAATATGTTGTATATTTAAGTTAATCATTTCCAAGATAGAGAATAGCTTAGCCAATGAATATCTATATAACTTGCTACCATGTTCCTCTTCAATTCTTTCTTATAAAAGTAGTTGTGAAAGATTTCTCTAAAATTTCATTTTGAAGAAAAATAATTCTAGAATTGTAAGTGGTTTGGTGAATTTTGGTAGAGCTTTTTGGTGGTCTCATGAGTTGAAAAAGGGCACCATCTTGTTTCATTTTATTACTCAAAGTTCTTCAGAGTTTGGGGAGGGGTAGTGGCCAGAAGATGAGCACAGTTCAGCCAGAAAACTTCATTACTTCTAAAAATAACTGAACTCATGCTCTACTTTCTGGTAGTTTATGGCTGTCAATAACCCAAAGGCAGAAATACTAGTCCAGAAACAGAGCTCCTAGTACAAATAATAATTATTCTTGCTTAGCTAACATAATCTGTAGTCATCAGGAATTATATCTATATTCCCTTTCTTATTTATCACTTTGTTAGGACTTTTAGGAATGCATAGTTGAAAATGCACTTGTCTCTGAAACAGGAATGACAGATTTATGGCACAAGTGGGGCCACTCACCACTTCAGAACCCATCACAGACATAAACAAAAGCTCATGCAACTCCTTCCTACTCACTACAGCTCTCTCCAGGCAGTCATCATGACCAATTGATTAGGGTTAGTTCAATAGTTCATTCATATGAATGAATGAATGAATGAATGAATGACAATTCAAATGTCATTCATATGACAAATATTTATTAAGCATGTACTATGTACCATATAGTGCTCTATGAGAAGAAATTAATTTTTCTTTTGGCCATTGTCCAAATTTATTTTGTGGTTGCCAGCCACCCTGAATCTTTTCTAGTTGATAAAGAAATCAATCAATTCCATTTGCAACCTGGAGCTTAAACAATTTCAGGTTTCCATGACTTCTATTATAGTGGAGGAGCCCACCTTGTCCTGGGGCCAACAATATGAAGTAAAAGTCAAAGGAATAAAGAAAAGATAAACTTAGCAGCACCCAACACACATTTTTTCTTGACCTCTATTATTTGTATGACTTCTGCTAAGTCTGTATGGGAATGGTTGACATGAATCAAAGGCATGAATTTCATGAGAAATTTAGCAGTACTGACTCCTATTCTTAAAGATTGGGTGACATCTTTATTTTTTTTTAAAGATTTTATTTATTTATTTGACAGAAAGAGACACAGAGAGAGAGGGAACACAAGCAGGGGGAGTGGGAGAGGGAGAAGCAGGCTCCCCGCAGAGCAGGGAGCCCGATGCGGGACTCGATCCCAGGACCCTGGGATCATGACCTGAGCTGAAGGCAGTCGCTTAACCAACTGAGCCACCCAGGCGCCCTGGGTGACATCTTTAATCATTAGAAACCTGATAACACATTTACCCACTGTCTTTTTTTTTTTTTAAAGATTTTATTTATTTATTTGAGAGAGAGAGAATGAGAGAGAGAGAACACATGAGAGGGGATAGGGTCAGAGGACGAAGCAGACTCCCTGCCGAGCAGGGAGCCCGATGCGGGACTCGATCCCGGGACTCCAGGATCATGACCTGAGCCGAAGGCAGTCGCTTAACCAACTGAGCCACCCAGGCGCCCAACCCACTGTCTTCAATCTTCCTCTTTTAGACATCCTTGGTTTTTGGCCTCATGCCAGACTGGATATTGGCTTTAGACTTACTACTGACAGCTCATATCAAGTGTCAGTATATACATTTTTAAAAAAATGCAGTTGAGGCAAAGACTGGCCTTTTGTCAGAGGATGTCAGGCAATCAATCCAAATGTTCCACATGATTGTGCAGGTTGTGATTGTGGTGCTAGATGTTTAATATGTGGCTGAAACCTCTTGGAGGCATGTTGAGAAGAGTTGTGTAAAATTGTTATGGATCCCTGACTGAACTGTCCCCCATTCTACCTCTAATGAAATGGAAAGTGCTGAGGAAGATTGCACAGAGCAATTAGATCATTAAGCATAACTTGGTAGGGGCGCTTGGGTGGCTCAGTCCTTAAGCATCTGCCTTCGGCTCAGGTCATGATCCCAGGGTCCTGGGATCGAGCCCCACATCGGGCTCCCTGCTCAGCGGGAAGCCTGCTTCTCCCTCTCTCACTCCCCCTGCTTGTGTTCCCTCTCTTGCTGTGTATCTCTCTGTCAAATAAATAAATAAAATCTAAAAAAAAAAAAAAAAAAGCATAACTTGGTACTTTTGAGGGGGAAACTTCCAGAGGTGTTTTGTAGTAAGATGGCAGGCCAGTCTCCACAGAAAAGAGGAACTAAGTAAATTTGATGCTTTATAAAAAGCTAGAATTCCTTGAGTAGTTTCTTTACTGTGTATCTTCTCTGAATCGAATGTAAGGCATCAGCCAATCTTGATTTTTACTCATCTATTGTGCAATTTGATCAGGCTGAAAAAACACAACAAGGAAGTTTTTTAAAAAACTTTTTAAAGTGAGGGTGCTTGGGTGGCACAGTCAGTTAAGCATTGACTCTTGGTTTCCAGACTCTTGGTTTCCGCTCAGGTCGTGATCTGAGGGTCATGAGGTCGAGTTCCACCTCAGGCTCTGCACACAGTGCAGAGTCTGCTTAAGACTCTCTCCTTCTCCCCTCCGCCCCTTGCATATTCTCTCTGTCTAAAATATATATATAAATCTTAAAAAACAAAACAAAACAAAAACAACCCACCAAATTTTTAAAAATGAGGCTTCCCAGTAGGGACAATTCAAATAAATTTAGATTTCCACTAAGAAGCTGTTCAGGACATCAACTTTGATACTACACTTCAAGGTTTGAGGATGAACTTTTAGAGATGGTAGATGGACAAGGATAACATTAATGATGATGTAAGTGTTCTTTATAAAATGGTTCTTACCTTATAAATAGCTTGGGTACTATCTATTTACGTGCAATGGGTGGGACACAAAAGTATTATTAATTTTTCTGTCTTTTGGTATCATTCTAATCAATGTATAAAATACTCATTTTCCATTAGAAAAACAAATAGACATAGTTTTCCTTACCTCCTCCCTGTCAACTTATTTCTCCATTTCTCTGCTCCCTTTAACTGCCAAATTTCTCTAATGAGTCGACTATTTGTACTATCTCTACATCCTCACCTACCATTCATTTAAAAGGTTTATAATTTGAAAAAAATTATTCATGTGCATAGTTTTTAAAAAGATTTTATTTATTTATTTGAAAGAGAGAGGAGGAGAACACAGAGAAAAAGGGAAAGGGAGAAGCAGACTCCCACTGAGCAGTGAGCCCAATACGGGGCTCAATCCCAGGACTCTGGGATCATGACCCGAGCTGAAGACAGATGCTTGACTAACTGAGCCACCCAGGTGCCCCTCATGTGCATAATTTTACAGTAAGTTAGAATAGGACTAATACTAATGAAAAGCATCTCTATTTTGTCTTTCCACTCCTGCCCCCCCCCTCTTTTTAACTTTTCCTACTTTGAATTATTTTAATGCTTATATTTATATCTCTAAATACTGACTTCCTGGAATTATAGTTGATGATTTAGGTCATTTATATTATCACCCAGCTTCTCTTCTCCCAATATAGTTATTACTATTTTTAGTTACTTTATTACTTCCTTATGTAACTTAATGTAATAAACATACATATTATTTCTTGTTCCATCAATTTTAAATAATTATATACTATGTCTTTTGACTTACCTTCCTAATAAGGGGTATGTGGTAATTAACTTGATGTATCTTTGCATGTCTGGATATATCACTATTCTGTCTTCATATTTGATTATGCCTTTATTTTATCTCCACATTTGATTGATTTATAATTCTGCTGGTAATCAACTTTCAGGTTGTAAATCCTCTCTCTCAGACCTTTAAAGATATTCGTCAGTTGTCTTCTAACATTAAATTTTGTGGATAAGAAGATGCCATTCTCATTTCATCATTTGTTTTCATTTATTTTGCTGTGTACAGAGGTTGGGGCTTGTTAATTGGTTTTCCTTGATGCTGGCCCCCTAAACACCATCATGTGGGAGATTTGCCCGGTGGTACTGGCACCCACAGAAGTCGTCCTAATTTTCCTTTAAAACCGTGTTCAGTTTCTTTACAAATTATCCCCACTTTTTGTCCCCAGATGAGGTGTGTATATTTGCCTTTGGACATTTTGTATGATAGGGGGAGGATGATATTGGGTGGGTTTATGGCATTATATGTTGACTTTGAAAGAATTTGTTTTCAATCTATATCTCTTACTCTCCATTGTATTTATTTGTGCAAGTTTGGGGTTTCCTTTATTTTCTTTCCTTCTCCTCTTCCTCTTTTTTCTTTTTTGCTGTAATAGCCACCACTTCTCCATGCTTTCATACAGATTTCCTTTCTCTTTTTAATCTACTAAAAATTATTAAAATCTCTTGCTTTCCTGTTCTTTGCATTCCCTAAAATTAATATATTATGCTTTAGGAATTAACATGAGCACCCAAAGTGAGTTGCTGCCTGGAAGGAAAGATTGATCATTAGGACTTGGTGGAAATGAATAAACATTAATTGAAAGGAATTCCATGGAAATTTTCCCTTGTAGCCCACACTGGCAATCAAAAAGAGAGCAAAAAATGAGTTTGAAGAAAAAAATATACTAAATTACTGCCAGCAATTTCTGTGCTCACAGATAAGCTCACTTATTTTTCTGTTCATTTTCCAAAGATGTATCAGGTTACTCAACTGCTTATTGAGCATCTAAAACAAAAACAAAACCCATTGATTCAAACAATATATGGTCTTGTAGAACATTTGGAAAATGCATAATACCAATAAAATGGAAAAATTGAGCAGACCTATTAACATTTTGGCAAATTTCCTTAAATTTAAGTACATCCATATGCATTTTTTAAAAATTAAGATCCTATCACAACTTTACCCTCTATTTTTAGTATTCTTTTTAACTTTTAATTTTAAAAAATTTTATTTTATTTACATTCAATTAATTAACATATCATATATTATTAGTTTCAGAGGTAGAGTTCAGTGATTCATCAGTTGCATATAATACCAAGTGCTCATTACATCAGGTGCCCTCCTTAATGCCCATCACCCAGTTACCCCTTCCCTCCACCCACATCCCTCCAGCAACCCTCAGTTTGTTTCCTATAGTTAAGAGTCTCTAATGGTTTGTTTCCCTCTCTGATTTCATCTTATTTTAATTTTTAATTTTTAAATTTAATTTATTATTATTTGTTTATTTATTTAGAGAGGGGGAGAGAATGAGAGAGTGGAGTGAGGAGCAGAGGGAGAGGGAGAGAGATTCTCAAGCAGGCTCCATGCCCAGTGCAGAGCCTGATCAGGGCTTGATCCCACGATCCTGAGATCATTACCTGAGCCAAAATCAAGAGTCAAATGTTTAACTCATTGAGCCACCCAGGTGCCCCCACCCTCTATTTTTAATTAGAATTATATATTTAGAACTTCTACAGTAGTAAATAAGTTTATAAATTATAATTTTAATAGTTGCATAATATTCCATTGTATGAATATATGATAATTTGATTCATTCCCTATTATGGAACATTAGGAAATGTCTAGGATTTTACTATTCAGATAGTGTCACAACAAAATTAATCATATATTGCTCTTTGTCTACATCCTAATTACATTAAAAAAATTTTTTTTATTAACATATAATGTATTATTTGTTTCAGGGGTACAGGTCTGTGACTCATCAGTCTTACACAATTCACAGTGCTCACCATAGTACTTACCCTCCCCAGTATCCATCACCCAGCCACTCCATCCCTCCCACCCCTCTCCACTCCAGCAAACCTCAGTTTGTTTCCTGAGATTAAGAGTCTCTTATGGTTTGTCTCCCTCTCTAGTTTTGTCTTGTTTCATTTTCCCTCCCTTCCCCTATATCCTCTCTCTTGTTTCTCAAAATCCTCATATCAGTGAGATCATATGATACTTATCTTTCTCTGATTGACTTATTTCGCTTAGCATAATACCCTCTAGTTCCATCCACGTCATTGCAAATGGCAAGATTTCATTTTTTTGATGGCTGCATAATATTCCATTGTATATATATGACATATCTTCTTTATCCTTTCATCTGTTGATGGACATCTAGGCTCTTTCCGTAGTTTGGTTATTGTGAACATTGCTTCTATAAACATTGGGGTGCATGTACCCCTCCGGATCCCTACATTTGTATCTTTGGGGTAAATACCCAGTAGTGCAATTGCTGGGTCGTAGGGTCATTTCCTGATTTGTTATTTTTAGCCATTCTGACTGGTGTGAGGTGGTATCTCATTGAAGTTTTGATTTGGATTTCCCTGATGCTGAGTGACACCTTTTCATGTGTTGGTGGCCATTTGGATGTCTTCTTTTTTTTTTTTTTAAATGTTTTATTTATTTATTCATGAAAGTCAGAGAGAGAGAGAGAGGCAGAGACAGAGGGAGAAGCAGGCTCCCCGCCTAGCAGGGAGCCCGATGCGGGACTCGATCCCAGGACCCTGGGATCATGACCTGAGCCAAAGGCAGACGCTTAACCGTCTGAGCCACCCAGGCGCCCCTGGATGTCTTCTTTGCAGAAATGTCTGTCCATGTCTTCTGCCCATTTCTTGATTGGATTATTTGTTCTTTGGGTGTTGAGTTTGTTAAGTTCTTTATAGATTTTGGATACTAGCCCTTTATCTGATATGTCATTTGCAAATATCTTCTCCCATTCTGTCGGTTGCCTTTTGGTTTTGTTGACTGTTTCCTTTGCTGTGCAAAAACTTTTTATCTTGATGAAGTCCCAAGAGTTCACTTTTGCCCTTGCTTCCCTTGCCTTTGGTGATGCTTCTAGGAAGAATTTGCTGTGGCCGAGGTCAAAGAGGTTGCTCCTTATGTTCTCCTCCAGGATTTTGATGGATTCCTATCTCACATTTAGGTCTTTCATCCATTTTGAGTCTATTTTTGTGTGTGGTGTAAGGAAATGGTCCAGTTTCGTTCTTCTGCATGTGGCTATCCAATTTTCCCAACACCATTTTTTGAAGAGACTTGTCTTTTTTCCACTGGACATTCTTTCCTGCTTTATCAAAGATTAGTTGACCATAAAGTTGAGGGTCCATTTCTGGGTTTTCTGTTCTGTTCCATTGATCTATGTGTCTATCTTTGTGCCAGTACCATACTGTCTTGATGATTACAGCTTTGTAATAGGGCTTGAAATCCGGAATTGTGATGCCACCAGCTTTGCTTTTCTTTTTCAACATTCCTCTGGCTATTTGGGGTCTTTTCTGGTTCCATAAAAATTTTAGGATTATTTGTTCCATTTCTTTGAAAAAAGTTGATGGTATTTTGATAGGGATTGCATTAAATGTGTAGATTGCTCTAGGTAGCATTGACATTTTCACAATATTTTTCTTCTAATCCATGAGCATGGAACATTTTTCCATTTCTTTGTGTCTTCTTCACTTTCTTTCATGAGTATTCTATGGTTTTCTGAGGACAGATCCTTTGCCTCTTCGGTTAGATTTATTCCTAGGTATCTTATAGTTTTGGGTGCAGTTGTAAATGGGATTGACTCCTTAATTTCTCTTTCTTCTGTCTTGTTGTTGGTGTATAGAAATGCCACTGATTTCTGTGAATTGATTTTTATATCCTGCCACTTTACTGAATTCCTGTATGAGTTCTAGCAGTTTTGGGGTGGAGTCTTTTGGGTTTTCCACATAAAGTATCATATCATCTGCAAAAAGTGAGAGTTTCACTTCTTTGCCATTTTCGATGCCTTTTATTTCTTTTTGTTGTCTAATTGCTGTGGCTAGGACATCTAATACTATGTTGAACAGCATTGGTGATAGTGGACATCCCTGCCGTGTTCCTGACCTTAGGGGAAAAGTTCTCAGTTTTTCCCCATTGAGAATGATATTCACTGTGGGTTTTCATAGATGGCTTTTATGATATTGAGGTATGTACCCTCTCTCCCTACACTGTGAAGACTTTTAATCAAGAAACGATGCTGTACTTTGTCAAATGCTTTTTCTGCATCTACTGAGAGGATCATATGGTTCTTGTTCTTTCTTTTATTAATGTATTGTCTCACATTGGTTGATTTGCGGATATTGAACCAACCTTGCAGCCCAGGAATAAATCCCACTTGGTCGTGGTGAATAATCCTTTTAAAGTACTGTTGGATCCCATTGGCTAGTATTTTGGTGAGAATTTTTGCATCCATGTTCATCAGGGATATTGGTCTGTAATTCTTTCTGATGGGGTCTTTGTCTGGTTTTGGGATCAAGGTAATGCTGGCCTCATAAAACGAGTTTGGAAGTTTTCCTTCCATTTCTATTCTTTGAAACAACTTCAGAAGACTAGGTATTAATTCTTCTTTAAATGTTTGGTAGAATTCCCCTGGGAAGCCATATGGCCCTGGGCTCTTGTTGGGAGATTTTTGATTACTGCTTCAATTTCATTAGTGGTTATAGGTCTGTTCAGGTTTTCTATTTCTTCCTGGTTCAGTTTTGGTAGTTGATACATCTCTAGGAATGCATCCATTTCTTCCAGGTTATCTAATTTGCTGGCGTAGAGTTGTTCATAATATGTTCTTATAATTGTATTTCTTTGGTGTTGGTTGTGATCTCTCCTTTTTCATTCATGATTTTATTTATTTGGGTTGTTTCTCTTTTCTTTTTGATACGTCTGGCCAAGGGTTTATCAACCTTATTAATTCTTTCAAAGAACCAACTCCTAGTTTCGTTGATCTGTTCTACTGTTCTTTTGGTTTCTATTTCATTGATTTTTGCTCTGATCTTTATTATTTCTCTTCTCCTGCTGGGTTTAGGCTTTATTTGCTGTTCTTTCTCCAGCTCCTTTAAGTGTAGGGTTAGGTTGTATATTTGAGACCTTTCTTGTTTCTTGAGAAAGGCTTGTATTGCTATATACTTTCCTCTTAGGACTGCCTTTGCTGCATCCCAAAGATTTTGAACAGTTGTGTTTTCATTTTCACTTGTTGCCATGAATTTTTTAAATTCTTCTTTAACATCCTGGTTGACCCATTCATTCTTTAGTAGGATGCTCTTTAGCCTCCATGTATTTGAGTTCTTTCCAACTTTCCTCTTGTGATTGAGTTCTAGTTTCAAAGCATTGTGGTCCAAAATATGCAGGGAATGTTTCCAACCTTTTGGTACCAGTTGAGACCTGATTTGTGACCCAGGATGTGATCTATTCTGGAGAATGTTCCATGTGCACTCGAGAAGAATGTGTATTCTGTTGCTATGGGATGGAATGTTCTGAATATGTCTGTGAAGTCCATCTGGTCCAGTGTGTCATTTAAGGCCTTTATTTCCTTGTTGATCTTTTGCTTAGATGATCTGTCCATTTCAGTGAGGGGGGGTGTTAAGTCCCCTACTATTTATATATTGTTGTCAATGTGTTTCTTTCATTTTGTTATTAATTGGCTTATATAATTGGCTGCTCCCACATTAGGGGCATAGATATTTACAATTGTTAGATCTTCTTGTTGGATAGACCCTTTAACTACGATGTAGTGTCCTTCTTATTTCTTATTATAGTCTTTGGTTTAAAATCTAATTTGTCTGATACAAGGATGGCCATCCCAGCTTTCTTTTGATGTCCATTAGCATGGTAAATTGTTTTCTACCCCCTCACTTTAAATCTGGAGGTGTCATTGGGTCTAAAGTGAGTCTCTTGTGGACAGCATATTGATGGGTCTTGTTTTTTTATCCAATCTGATACCCTGTATCTTTTGATCAGGGCATTTAGCCCATTTACATTCAGGGTAACTATTGAAAGATATGAATTTAGTGCCATTATATTGCCTGCAAGGTGACTGTTACTGTATATTGTCTCTCTTCCTTTCTGGTCTGTGTTACTTTTAGTCTCTCTCTTTGCTTAGAGGACCCCTTTCAATATTTCTTGTAGGGCTGTTTTGGTGTTCATAATTCTTTTAGTTTTTGTTTGTCCTGGAAGATTTTATCTCTCCTTCTATTTTCAGTGACAGCCTATCTGGATATAGTATTCTTGGCTGCATATTTTTCTCATTTAGTGCCCTGAATATATCATGCCAGTCCTTTCTGGCCTGCCAGGTCTCTGTGGAGAGGTCTGCTAACAATCTAATGTTTCTACCATTGTAGGTTACACCTCTTGTCCTGAGCTGGTTTCAGGATTTTCTCTTTGTCTCTGAGACTTGTGAGTTTTACTATTAGATGTTGGGGTGTTGACCTATTTTTATTAATTTTGAGGCAGTGTTCTCTGTGCCTTTTGGATTTTGATGCCTGTTTCCTTCCCCAAATTAGGGAAGGTCTCTGCTATAATTTGCTCCAATATACCTTCTGCCCCTCTCTCTCTCTTCTTCTTCTTCTGGGATCCCAATTATTCTACTGTTCTTTCGCTTTATGGTATCACTTATCTCTCAAATCCTCCCCTTGTGATCCAGTAGTTGTTCATCTCTCTTTTTCTCAGTTTCTTTATTCTCCATCATTTGGTCTTCCTATATCACTTGTTCTCTCTTCTGCCTCATTTATCCTAGCAGTTAGAGCCTCCGTTTTTTATTACACTTCATTAATAGCCTTTTTGATTTTGACTTGGTTAGATTTTAGTTCTTTTATTTCTCCAGAAAGGTATTCTCTAGTATCTCCTATACTTTTTTCAAGCCCAGCTAGTATCTTTATAATCGTCATTCTGAACTCTAATTCTGACATCTTACTAATGTCTGTATTGGTTAGATCCCTGGCAGTCAGTACTGCCTCTTGTTCTTTTTTTGAGGTGAGTTTTTCCGTCTTGTCTTTTTGTTCAGAGAATAGATGAATGAGAGAACAAAATGCTAAAAAAAATGCTAAAAGGGTAACAACGACCCCAGAAAAATATACACTAAACAAATCAGAAGAGATCCGAAACCAGAACAAAAATAAAGGGAAAAAAAATAAAAGGATATGATCAGGTTGGTGAATAGAACAGAGGCACATACTAGATTTTGGCTGTATTTTGGTCTGTTAGAAGAAATTGCCTCCCCAAATTTTAAAGAATGAAAAACTTATATATATACAAAAAAGGTAAATATGATGAAGGGATGGAATATGACTCTAAAGATGAAAATTAAAAAAGATTTTAAAAAAGGAATTGATAAGTTGGTTGACAAAATAATGAAAAGAATTAAAAAAAAGAGAATGTGATCAGGCGGGAGACTAGGACAACATCATACACTAGATTTAGAGTATATTTTGGTCTGCTAGAAGAAACTGTATCCCAAAATTTTAAAGAAAGAAAAACTTATATGTATACAAAAAAATAAGGTTAAATACAATGAAGAGATAGAATCTAACTGTAAAAATGAAAAATTTAAAAAGATTTTAAAAAAGGGATTGATAAGATATTGGTTGAAAAAGGAAAGAAGAAAAATTCAACTAAAAAAATAGGAAAAGAAAAAAGAAAGAAAATTAAAAAAATTAACTTTGAAAGACTAAAGCATCATGGGAAAAAAGCCATGAATTCTATGTGCTGTATTCCCCTAGTGCTAGGGTTTTGTCATTCTCATTGATCGGTAAACTTGGTCCTGGCTGGATGTTCTTGCTGATCTTCTGGGGGAGTGGCCTGTTGCAGTGATTCATAAATGTCTTTGCCAGAGGCAGAATTGCACTGATCTTATCAGGGGCCAGGCTAAGTAATCTGCTCGGGTTTGCTCTCTTTAGGTTTTGTTCCCTGAAAGCTTTCCATACAGCTTTGGAGGATGAGAGTGAAATTGGTGGCCTTTCAATCTCTGGTCCCAGAGGAGCCGAGAACTCGGGGCCCCACTCCTCAGTTTGCCCTCAGAGAAAAGCAGTTACTCCTGTCTCCCTGGTCTC
Organism: Neomonachus schauinslandi; assembly: GCF_002201575.2. NCBI lineage: Eukaryota > Metazoa > Chordata > Mammalia > Carnivora > Phocidae > Neomonachus > Neomonachus schauinslandi. The sequence continues at coordinate 72,239,549 of NC_058410.1, read as the reverse complement.
TGGCTGTGCTCTGTCACCCGGCCTGTGGCCCAGTGTTTCTATCTCTGGCACACGACCCTGTTTGGAGTCTCCAAACCTAGCAGATTCCTGTGGTGTGCTCATGCCCTGCTCCTCCCAGGGGAGGAAGGAGAGTCTCCCTGGATCTGCTGCTTTTTGGGTCCCTGCTTGAAGAGCAGTGGCCCAACTGTGCTGTGGATCACAGTTTATGGCAACTGCGAGCTGCGAGCCTACTCCTTGGCTCCATCTTTGCAGCCAGCTTCCCCGCTCCAATAGCTGGGAGCTCTGCCACACTCAGGCAACCCCAGTCTTTCTGTGACCCCAAGGGTCCTGAGACCACACTGTCCCAAAGAGGGTTCCACCCCCCACTTAGCCACTGGAGTGACATCCCTCAGGGGAGCAGACTTCTACAAGTTCTGATTTTGTGCTCCGCTGCTCTATCATTTGCCGGTAGCCAGTTGACAGAGGTTCCCTCCCTCTGCAGTCTGTCTTCCCGAATATTGCCTCGGATTCACTTCTTTGCACGTCCTGCCTTCCAGAAAGTGGTCGCTTTTCTGTTCAGAGTTGTTGCTATTCTTTTCTTTGATCTCCTGTTGAGTCTGTAGGTGTTCTGAATGGTTTGATAACTATCTGAATGGTTTGATAACTATCCAGATAACTATCTGAATGGTTTGATAACTATCCAGATAACTATCTGAATGGTTTGATAACTATCCAGCTGAATTCCCGGGACCAGACAAAATTTAGGTCTCCAACTCCTCTTCCATCTTGCTCCTCCCCATCCTGATTACATTTTTTAGGATAATTTTCAAGAACTTAATTTAGTTGGCCACAAAGCTATGAACCTACTTTAGGCCTCTAATGTGTTCTGACAAGTTTTTCCAGAAACTCTTCATAAAATTTTGAGAATTCCTGACTTATCACACTCTTCCCAACTCTACTATTAATTTTCAAAACTAATCAGTTTTAAAACATTACCTGTTTTGCAAGTGCAAAGTAGTATTCCACTTATAAATATCCTTGATATTATAATGTCTCATAAGTAATTTATTGTTGAGTATTATATTTTTATTTTTATTGAAGGAGACAAATATATTTTTAAAAATTGTAATACATTTAATATTTCCTCATTGTTTTCTTCTCTGTGTTTTTTTAGTCTTACTTATGTTTTCTTTCTTGGAGATTTGAAAGGTATTTATCTACCTTAAATCTATGACTGATTACCCTGAAAGTGTTTGAACATATATTTATCTACATCTTTAGTACTGTAAAAATGAAGGATAAATATTTGAATTCCTCTTTCTCACCTTTAGAGGATGAGGAAATTAGTGTGTTTTTTCTTATCCCAGCTTCTCCTTATCCTCATCATTCCAGCTTCTGTTAACATCCTGGAGTTTTTTCTTTAAAATAATTTAAAAATTACTGTTTTTACATCACTTATCTGCTCTTTCAGGAATTATTTTAAGATTTGAATTTAGTTTTTGTTACAACTAACAAAACTAGTTAGTTTTGTTAAAATAACAAATATTAAAATAAAAGTATTACATCTGCCACTTAGATTTTAACTTTATGGTTTCAATGTTCATTTTTGAAGGCTTATTTAAAGCATAATTTCTGCATTGAATTTTTATTAAATTAAATGATATCAAATTGCATTATATTGTAATTTCCATTCAAGTCTTAGTTAGCTGGAAAATAAGTTCAATTAAAAAAAAAAAAAAAACCTGTGAGTGGTTTATAATCTGTGACCATGCACATGTAAGAATGACTTTTTGATTTTTTTGTGCATATGAATAACAAATTATTTGGGATTCAAATTCTTTAGTCAAAAAACTTTTTCTCCGAAAGCCTCTGTTACTGTTGCTTCACAGTTTTCTGACATTTAGCAAAAAAGAGGACACCCTGCTGGTTTTTGTACATAATTTGTAGGATTTTTTTCCTATGTCTTTATAATTTAACAGTATTATAGAACATCTTGGTGTGGTGTTTTATCATTATTTTGCCTGATACTTTTCTTTTTTAAAGATATTCTTTATTTATTTGAGAGAGAGAGAGTGAACGTGAGAGAGTGTACAAGTAGGGGGAAGGGCAGAGAGAGAGGGAGAGCACAGGGAGCCTGATGTGGAACAGGGAGCCTGATGTGGAGCAGGGAGCCCAATGTGGGGCTCGATCCCAGGAACCTGGGATCATGCCCTGAGCAAGGCAGGCGCTGAACCGGATGAGGCACCCAGGTGCCCCACCTGATACTTTAAATGCAAGTCTTCGCATATTATTTTTTGTAATGATTTCCTCTTCTTTTTTTTTTAATATTTTATTTATTTATTTGACAGAGAGATACACAGTGAGAGAGGGAACACAAGCAGGGGGAGTGGGAGAGGGAGAAGCAGGCTCAATCCCAGGACCCTGGGATCATGACCTGAGCTGAAGGCAGACGCCTAATGACTGAGTCACCCAGGTGCCCCTGTAATGATTTCTTCTTTGGGTATAACTATAATTCTCATGAGTGATTTATCTTCTCTGTCTTTTACTTCTTCATTCCCATTATTTGAATACCTTTGTCCTTTTCCTGTACATTCTTGGAAATCTTCTCAGGTTTGTCCTTTATAAGCAAAGATTGTGTTTTTAATCACAGTGCTAAACCTCTTTTTACTTTCAATGAAAATGTTAATTCTCCTATTGCATTTTGTTGCCTTGCAGTCTTTATCTCACACAACCCATTTTCATCTCATGACACTTTAATCTCATTATTTCAATTTTTTCTTTTAATAGAGGCATGCCTGCTTGGTCATGGTTTCTGATCTCTGATGGATACAGAAGAAATTCCAACACCAATGTAATTTCCAGGGACACCTTATTCTCAGTGGGCCAGCGGGAGCTTTTGCAGGTGAGTCTCGGTTGCATGTTTTAATACCAAAGATTTGAATCTTTGATCACTTTGAACAAGTCTATTATCTCCCATGTTCTAAAACAGTTTTTCAACCTTGACACTATTGGTATTTAGGCCCCATAATTCTTTGTTGTCAGGGGCTGTCATGTGCATTGTAGGATGTTTAGCAGTACCCCTGGGTCCTACCCCCTAGACACCCGTAGCAGGCATGCTACATGCCCCACCCCACTCTTCAACCCCCATATCTCTAGACATTGCCACATGTCCCCTGGGTGCAAAATTGTATCTGGTTGAAAACCACTGCTTTAAAGGAACTTTGCAAAATTAAACTCAATTTAAGAAAGAAAAAAGATTGCTAAGTAGGATAGAGATCAAAGTAAGTAAAGAAATCACAAAAAGACATACTTAAAAAGATTTTTTTTTTAAGATTTTATTTATGTATTTGATAGAGAGAGACACAGCTAGAGAGGGAACACAAGCAGGGGGAGTGGGAGAGGGAGAAGCAGGCTTCCTGCAGAGCAGGGAACCCGATGTGGGGCTCGATCCCAGGACCCTGAGATCATGACCTGAGCCGAAGGCAGATGCTTAATGACTGAGCCACCCAGGTGCCCCCTTAAAAAGATTTTAAAGCAGCACTTATGTTCACAGAAACAACTTGGTGTTTCTAAGAATGGCAGTAGGCCATGAATGCTCAAAGTGGTAGATAATTCTGTGAATAATGCTATTAGTCAGATAATTACATGACAGCAAAGACAGCAAGAGCTGAGGAATAACAGCCAGGCCACTGTTCCCATCTTCGTTGTGGGACTGACATGGATCTAAAAACCAAAAGGACAACAGTCCCATAGATAAATCAGTATTCTGTCCCAGGACATGAGTTCTAAAACAAGATAGTACAGTACATTTCAGTGTCTCCAGATACTCTGAAAATTAGGGACTGAAGGAATGTGGTGGGTGCATGTGATTTTTTTTTTCCCCCAGCACAATTCTATTTAATGGAGGTGGGCAGCAGGATGTTCCACTATGATTAATTTAGTCCAGGGACCTGTCAACATTAGGTAGAGAAGAAGCCACCATCATTCTTTCGGGAGTAGCCTCCATTGGTGGCTGCAGTGTGAGGGGACACTATGGATCCCTGGATGCTGTGGATAGACTCCTTCTTAGGGTTGATCCAGTGTCTGATGTTAGCTTGGGAAGTGATGGAAGGTGGCGGAGAAGGGAGTAAAGGTTCTCCAGGGAATTGGGTCTTGATGATTCCATGGGTATCCTGGGTGGTCTCCTGGTGTAAGAGTATTTCACTTTTGTTCTTGAATGTCCCTGTGTGGTGGTTGTACAAGGCTGTTAAGCAGAAATCCAGGTCATCCTTTAGTATCTCAGGATCAAAAAAATAAACATCCCACCTCATGGAGGTGATTGTGGGAGTTGAGCTGAGCCAACTCCAGGGTTCCTGTTGCTGAGCAAGGTGAGCTGGGTTCTTACATGGCAGTTTCTTGGAAGCCAGGAGTTTTCCCTGGAAGGTATCATCGTTATCCAATGTAGGGTGCTGGAAGGGGTCTCGGGTGAAAGGCATGGTAAAATGCGAAGTGAGCTGCTGGTGTGAGGGCTGGGAAGCCCGCGCAGCCGCACACCAGTGCATGTGATTTTTAACGAGCAGTGCGACATGACATGAGTCATTTATATCATTTGATGTAAGTTAGTGTTTTTTCTAGGCAAAACTTTCATGTTTTCATAGCAATGTAATCTGAGGCTCACCCCATTTGAAATAGGTTTCACTGTCTAGAAAAGAGTTTATTGTTTAAATTTAACCAGACAAACAATATGATACAACTAATATGATTACATAATTTTTTGGCAAGTATTCTGCATTTTCTCCTTTTAAATTTAAAGGCAATTATTGGCACAGACTTAATTATACTGTCATTTAAATGAATTTGTATCTATATTGGAATGGGTTCAATATACCACTATGAAATGTGTTTTTGCCATTGTTTTCTTTACTGTCCTTGTTCAGAAAGAAAATGACTAATGTCTTCTGGTAATAGCAATTGCAGGAAAAGATGGTTGATGTAGCAACAGAATCCTTCATGAACAACATTCAACTTTTTCTGGCACAGCCTTTTTTTCCTCCTAAAGTCTGTTTTGCTTGAATAGTTTAATTGTGTGTAAAACATTGTCCAAATTTTAGATTTTGGGCAAAATAATCAAAACACTGCATAATGGTTGCTATTCCAATAATGAGTGCCTACATATTTGTCATCAGCCAAAACGTTGGGAATGCAAAGAAATTATGAATCTTAAAACACTAAAAGGGAGTTCAGACAAAACTTTTTTTTTTCCATTTGAAACTATATTTTGGAGGTGCCTGGGTCACTCAGTCATTTAAGCATCCGGCTCTTGATTTGGCTCAGGTCATGATCTCAGGGTTGTGAGATGGCACCGCGATGGTCATGGAGCCTGCTTGAGATTCTCTTTCTCCCTCTCACTCTGCCCCTACTCCACTCCTCCCCAACTAACCCCTGCCCCTCCCCCATTCATGCATGTGGTCTCTCTCTTAAAAAGAAAGAAAAGAAACAGTATTTTGAATAATGTAGATTGTCAATATTCTTACCATGAACAAAAAGCCCTTGCATTTTTGGCAAGCTAAAAGAGTATAAGACAATGAACCGGAGGAAGAATTCTTTGGCCTCCTTCCCATTCCCCCTTACCTCCATCAGGAAGCAAAGCCAGATGGTGTAGGAGCCTGAGGCATCAACTATGGAAGTCCTACAGGCATCTGCTTGCCTGCAAAGTATTTGGGTCTTTGACCAAAAGGTGCATTAAATAGGCCTATTCCCCTTACCCCTACCTCATGAGTATAGTTTCTCTTACAGTACCCTTTCGCCATTCCTCTGGAGAGGAGTTGACCAGGGAAAATACACTCTCAGTTTTGGAGTCAGTTTCTAGACAAATCCTCACTGAAGAGCCACACAGTCCTCTGCGCACCTGGGGAGAGGTGAGGGTTAGAGACCTCTATATTAATAGCAAATGCAGCCCCTGCTGTGCCTTTGGCTTTTCAAAGGACCTGTAATGACTGGATACAGCCTGCATGATTGAAAGGGCATCTTTTTATCTTAAAATTGAGAGCTACTTTTCTTAGAATTGCTAGATTCCCATTACAATGAAAGACTTCTATTTTGGTTTCGACCAAACATAAGAATTATTCCCCATAAGAATTTGCCAAACATAAGAATTATTCATAAAAGAAATACAGTAAGTAATTCATGAAACCTCAAGAGATTCTAGGAGAGAGCAGAAAGTGACATGGGAGGGGTGAACTTTTTATTCTCCCTTAGTGATTTCCACAGGCAGAAAGTAAAACCTGAGACTGAAGGGTTTCACTGAGTCATTATGTTTAAGGCTTTTCTGATACTATTACAACTATACTTATGAAAACATTTTTTATTGATTTTATAGTCTAAATTTTTTTTAAAGATATATTTATTTATTGAGAGAGAGTGAGCAGGAAGAGGGGCAGAGACAAGCAGACTCCCCACTCAGGGGAGTCGTCCCAGGGCTCAATCTTAGGACACTGAGATCCTAGTGTCATTGATCTGTTCTACCGTTCTTTTGGTTTCTATTTCATTGATTTCTGCTCTGATCTTTATTATTTCTCATCTCCTGCTGGGTTTAGGCTTTATTTGCTGTTCTTTCTCCAGCTCCTTTAGGTGTAGGGTTAGGTTGTGTATTTGAGACATTTCTTGTTTCTTGAGAAAGGCTTGTATTGCTATATACTTTCCTCTTAGGACTGCCTTTGCTGCATCCCAAAGATTTTGAACAGTTGTGTTTTCATTTTCATTTGTTGCCATGAATTTTTTAAATTCTTCTTTAACATCCTGGTTGACCCATTCATTCTTTAGTAGGATGCTCTTTAGCCTCCATGTATTTGAGTTCTTTCCAACTTTCCTCTTGTGATTGAGTTCTAGTTTCAAAGCATTGTGGTCCAAAAATATTCAGGGAATGTTTCCAATCTTTTGGTACCAGTTGAGACATGATTTGTGGCCTAGGATGTGATCTATTCTGGAGAATGTTGCATGGGCACTCGAGAAGAATGTGTATTCTGTTGCTATGGGATGGAATGTTCTGAATAGATCTGTGAAGTCCATCTGGTCCAGTGTGTCATTTAAGGCTTTTATTTCCTTGTTGATCTTTTGCTTAGATGATCTGTCCATTTCAGTGAGGGGGGTGTTAAAGTCCCCTACTATTATTGTATTGTCAATGTGTTTCTTTGCTTTTGTTATTAACTGGCTTATATAATTGGCTGCTCCCACGTTAGGGGCATAGATATTTACAATTGTTAGATCTTCTTGTTGGATAGACCCTTTAACTATGATGTAGTGTCCTTTCTCAACTCTTATTATAGTCTTTGGTTTAAAATCTAATTTGTCTGATATAAGGATTGCCACCCAGCTTTCATTTGGTGTCCATTAGCATGGTAAATGGTTTTCCACCCCCTCACTTTCAATCTGGAGGTGTCATGGGTCTAAAATGAGTCTCTTGCAGACAGCATATCAATGGGTCTTGTTTTTTTATCCAATCTGATACCCTGTGTCTTTTGATCAGGGCATTTAGCCCATTTACATTCAGGGTAACTATTGAAAGATATGAATTTAGTGCCATTATATTGCCTGCAAGGTGACTATTACTGTATATTGTCTCTCTTCCTTTCTGGTCTATATTACTTTTAGGCTCTCTCTTTGCTTAGAGGACCCCTTTCAATATTTCTTGTAAGGCTGGTTTTGTGTTTGCAAATTCCTTTAGTTTTTGTTTGTCCTGAAAGCTTTTTATCTCTCCTTCTATTTTCAATGACAGCCTATCTGGATATAGTATTCTTGGCTGCATATTTTTCTCATTTAGTGCTCTGAATATATCCTGCCAGTCCTTTCTGGCCTGCCAGGTCTCTGTGGATAGGTCTGTTACCAGTCTAATGTTTCTACCATTGTAAGTTACAGATCTCTTGTCCCGAGCTGGTTTCAGGATTTTCTCTTTGTCTCTGAGACTCCTATGTTTTACTATTAGATGTTGGGGTGTTGACCTATTTTTATTGATTTTGAAAGGGGTTCTCTGTGCCTCCTGGATTTTGATGCCTGTTTCCTTCCCCAAATTAGGGAAGTTCTCTGCTATAATTTGTTCCAATATACCTTCTGCCCCCCCTCTCTCTTTCTTCTTCTTCTGGGATCCCAATTATTCTAACATTGTTTCGTCTTATGATATCACTTATCTCTCGAATTCTGCCCTTGTGATCCAGTAGTTGTTTATCTCTCTTTTTCTCAGTTTATTTATTCTCCATCATTTGGTCTTCTATATCACTAATTCTCTCTTCTGCCTCATTTATCCTAGCTGTTAGAGCCTCCATTTTTATTGTACCTCATTAATAGCCTTTTTGATTTCGACTTGGTTAGATTTTAGTTCTTTCATTTCTCCAGAAAGGGTTTCTCTAATATCTTCCATGCTTTTTTTCAAGCCCAGCTAGTATCTTTATAATGGTCATTTTGAACTCTAGTTCTGACATCTTACTAATGTCTGTACTGATTAGGTCCCTGGCAGTTGGTACTGCCTCTTGTTCTTTTTTTTTGAGGTGATTTTTTTCTGTCTTGTCATTTTGTCCAGAGGTGAATAGATGAATGAGAGAACAAAATGCTAACAGGGTATGGGCGCCTGGGTGGCTCAGTTGGTTAAGCGACTGCCTTCGGCTCAGGTCATGATCCTGGAGTCCCGGGATCGAGTCCTGCATCGGGCTCCCTGCTGGGCAGGGAGCCTGCTTCTCCCTCTGACCCTCCCCCCCCTCATGTCCTCTCTCTCTCTCATTCTCTCTGTCTCAAATAAATAAATAAAATCTTTAAAAAAAAAAAAAAGAAAGAATAAATGCTTATTTAAAAAAAAAAAAAGGAAAAAAAATGCTAACAGGGTAAAATGACCCCAGAAAAATATACACTTAACAAATCAGAAGAGACCTGAAACTGGGGGAAAAGAAAGGGAAATAAAGAAAAAATTAAAAAAAAGAATATGATCAAATATGATCAGGCTGGTGAATAGATCAGTGCCACACACTAGATTTTGGGTGTATTTTGGTCTGTTAGAAGAAACTGCCTCCCAAAATTTTAAGAAAGAAAAGCTTATATGTGTACAAAAATAAGAGTTGATATGATGAAGGGGTGGAATATGACTGTAAAGATGAAAATTATAAAAGATTTTATAAAAGGAATTGATAAGAAGTTGGTTGAAAAAAGAGAGAAGAGAAGTTAAAAAAAAGGGGGGGGGAGAGAATGTGATCAGGCAGGAGACTAGAACAAAGCCATACTAGAGATTTAGGGTATATTTTCGTCTGTTAGAAGAAACTGTATCCCAAAATTTTAAAGAGAGAACAACTTATATATATATACCAAAAATAAGGTTAACTACTATGAAGGGATAGAATATGATTCTAAAAATGAAAAATAAAAAAAAGATTTTTAAAAAAGGGATTGATAAGATGTTGAAAAAGGGAAAAAGAAAAATTAAAAAAAAAAACAGAAAAAGAAAAAATAAAATTAAAAAAAAAATTAACTTTGAGAGACTAAAGAATCATCGGAAAAAAGCCATGAATTCAATGTGCTGTATTCCCCTAGTGCTGGCGTTCTGCTGTTCTCATTGATCAGTAAACTTGGTCTTGGCTGGATGTTCTTGCTGATCTTCTGGGGGAGGGGCCTATTACAGTGGTTCTCAAATGTCTTTGCCAGAGGCGGAATTGCCCCGCCCTTGCTGGGGGCCGGGCTAAGTAATCTGCTCGGGTTTGCTCGGGAGCTTTTGTTCCCTGCAAGCTTTCCATACAGCTTTGGAGGATGAGAGTGAAAATGGCAGCCTCCCAATCTCCGCCCCAGAGGAGCCAAGAACTCAGGGCCCCACTCCTTAGTGAGCCCTCAGAGAAAAGCAGTCAATCACTCCTGTCTCCCCAGTCTCCGGCCGCACTCCATTATCACCCAGCCTGTGACCGAGCATTCCTATCTCTGGCACACGACCCCGTTTGGAGTCTCCAAACCCAGCAGATTCCTGCGGTGTGCTCCTGCGCCACTCCTCCCAGGGGAGGAAGGAGAATCTCCCCAGATCTGCCGCTTGTTGGGTCCCTGCTCAAAGAGCAGTGGCCTGACTATGCCAGGGATCATGGTTTATGGCAATCCTGAGCTGCAAGCCCACTCCTTGGCTCTGTCTCTGCAGCCGTCTTCTTGGTTATGATACCTGGGAGTTCTGCCACACTCAGGCACCCCCCGTCTTTCTGTGACCCCGAGTATACTGAGACCACACTGTCCCAGCAAGGCTTCCACCCCCTGCTTAGCAACTGGAGTGATGTCCCTCAGCAGAGCAGACTTCTAAAAGTTCCAACTTTGTGCTCTGAGGCTCTAGCACTTGCCAGTAGCCTGCTGCCTCCCCCCGTGGTCTATCTTCCCATATATTGCCTCAGATTCACTTCTCTGCACATCATACCTTCCAGAAAGTGGTCGCTTTTCTGTTCAGAGAGTTGCTGCTATTCTTTTCTTTGATTTCCTGTTGAGTTCGTAGGTGTTCAGAATGGTTTGATCCCTATCTAGCTGAATTCCGGGGACCAGACGAAATTTAGGTCTCCTACTCCTCTGCTATCTTGCTCCTCCCCCTGCATGCATTTTTTAATAGCAGTCATTTTCATGACTATACCACAATTTATGTATCCAATCTTTTGAAGGACATTTGAGTGGTTTGCAATTAACTACATCAATAATAATGTTATGTATATTTTCACACATTTCTTAGTGCACATGTGCACATATTTCTGTAGGTGATAGATTTATTGCATTCATGGCCCTGATTCTTCACCCCTCCCCATATCTACAGCCATCCCCATATAACTTTGTATTGTCCTCTCATTCTGAAGCTGGCTGGACTCCGTCATGTGACTTACTTTCACTACAGGGACTTTAGCAATAGTAGTATAACCAGGACTTAAAAAGCACCTGTGTTATTGAGCTTCCTTGCTCTTGCTTCTGTGCTATCATCATGAGAATAATGCAAATTTAGCTTAAAATAAGATGGTCTCATTGCCCAACAGAGAGCTAGCCACTGTCAAACTCATGGGTGAACTCTGCTAAGTCCTAAAGATGAGCCCAATTGAACCCAGCTACATTACTGCTTTGTAGACTTGTAAGCTAAATCAATGTTTATTGTATATCACTGATGTTTTGTGGTTGTTAATAAAACATCTTTTATGGCAATAGATAATTAATACAGAGTGGAATTGCCAAATTTACTCTCCTATCAAAAATGTGCAAGAGCTCCAATTTCCTCATATCCTCATCAACATTTAATATTGTCAATAATTTTAATTTTAGTCATTCTGGTGGGTGACAGTGATATCTCATTTTTGTTTTAATTTTCATTTCCCTGATGACTAATGAGATTGAGCACCTTTCCATGTTTATAGGTCTTTTGGACATATACTTTTGTGAAGTACCTGCTCAATTTTTTTATTGCATTGTCTTTTTCTTATGTTTTTAGGAATTTTTAAAATGTATTCTGTATATGGATATATATTATATAGATATAGAGTGGATATATGTATTGCAAATATTTTCTTCTGGTCATGGCTAGCCTTTTAAAAATCTTAATTTTCTTAATGCTCTTGTCAGGTTTTTCTATTAATAATATAATCTTAAAAGAATTGGAAAGTGTTCCTTTTTTTTTTTTCCAATTCTCTGCAAGAATACATTCAGATTGGTTTTATTTCTTATGTGTTTGTAGAATTTACTGGTAAAGATACCTATGCTTAGACTTTTTTGTAGAAAAAATTTTAATTTCAGACCCAATTAAAAAAAAATAAAGGGCTACTCAGATTTTCTATTTCTTTTTGTGTCAATTTTGTCAGTTGTTTTTGTTATAGGAATTTTTCAATTTCTTTTAAATTTAAAAATTTGTTGGTATAACTTGTTCACAATATTCTCTTATTTTATTATACACAGGACCTGTAAGAGTGACTCCTTTTTCTTTTCTGACATTGTTTATTTGTGCCTTCTTTTTCTTGATTAGTTCTACTGGGAATTGAGCAGTTTTCCTGGAATAAGCTTTTTACTTTCTCAGTCTTCTTAATATACATTTTCTTTTTCATTCATTTCTACTTATCTTTATTAATTCTTTCTCTTATTTAGGTTTAAATGTCTTTTTATCACTATGAATAAGCTATGCTAAATTTTAGGGGAGACTAAGGGAAAAGGTGTAAAGTATATGGTTGTATTATGAAAGGGATTCTACTAAATATGTTCTTGTGTTTGGTTCTCCTCTTATCCATATGAGGCTCAACATAAAAAGGGATGTTCCAAGAATTAATTAACCTATGAATTATTTACTTAATGAGAAAATTAGAATTAAGGATTATTATTAAACTATTATACATTAACATTTCCAGAAAGAAATGCAATTTAAAAAGAAGCATTAAAACCCCTTTTTTCCCTAAAGAAGAAAAATATGACCTAAGAATCTGTCAGAGGCTGAGTTAGGGCATTAAGCGACTGCCTTTGCCTCAGATCATGATCCCAGGGTCCTGGGATTGAGCCCTGCATCGAGCTCCCTGCTCAGCAGGAAGCCTGCTTCTCCCTCTCCCACTCCCCCTACTTGTGTTCCCTCTCTCGCTGTCTCTCTGTATCAAATAAATAAATAAAATCTTTAAGAAAAAGAGGACTTTAGTTAAATACAGTTTCGTACACAAGCACATACCTCTGACTCCTCCATCCTCAGTGTGTTAATTTCTCAGTGTGTTCAAAGAAATATGCCGAAATGAATGCACATCTAAACATCTATCTATTATACTTGCTTGCTGTCTTTGGCTTATAACTCAACTGTTAACCCAGTCTTTATCTTTCTGACTCTCCCTAGAGTTGTTCTTTGTGCCTTATTTTAAAAGCTTATTAGTAACTTATCCATCACCTTTCTAAAATGCCACCTTTTGGATTCCAAAGGTCATCAGTGATCCATCTGGAAGTTTTGTTTTAGGAAAGCGTCCAGAATCTACTCCCATTCCTTCCCTTGGTGGTCTCAGCACAAAGGGATGGGGAGAAGAGTACAAGCAGAATACTGCTGTCATTATTGTAATTCCCAGACCTCTTTCACTGGCTACCAGGTGACTAAGCTTTTCTGATTCTCAAGAAAGACTCTTCCAGAAAACAATGTCAATGTGTATAAACAAACAAAAAACCCCATCAAACATTGTAGATCCACAAACATGAAGATATTTGCTCAGACCATTACCACAATAATTGGGAAAATAAATAAAAGATACTTGATATGCAGGATCAGTTTAACACCGTTAACAACATAATACAAGTTCTTTAGCTTATTACTTCATTATTTATTGACTGTTCAAACTCTTCCCTATATACTCTAAAGATCTCCTCTTAAGGGAGAGCTAGCTATTCCATGTACTACTTTGCTCCTAACTACTGTTTATTTGCATGGTGTTGTTCTCAGTATTATGTTATTAACATTAAAAGGCCCATTTCTGAGGTAACCTAGAGTGTGAATGCTCAGTTTAATCTCAGTTGTACCTTTTTCATTTGTTTGAATTCTAAATGTGTTTTATTTTTATCTCACACCATTCTATGGTCACTAGTAAGGATATATATATATATATACTTGTTGAATTGTATGCTTTTCCCTAAAATTATTGTAAACTCATTTTATTTCTATTAACGACCCTTGATATATTTTCTCTTACAATAAATAAACTACCATGCCATACAAACCATACCGTACCATACCATACCATACCATACCATACCATGACATACCATACCATGACATACCAAACGTCTTTTAATCAATACTGCCCACTTAACAAATTGGTGAAGGTAAAGTTCTGGAAGAAGAAGGTAAGGAAGAATAGCAACAAGAGTACAGGTATAGGGTTAATCTTGAAAAGGAAGATGCTTGTCTTTGTCTGAGACTGGAAGAAAGCTTCATTTGTTATTTTTGTTGCTCTTATTTGAGAGTCTCATTAGCATAGAACTGAATTGTGACTGCAGGCTCCATTCATTTTAACTGCTACCCAAGATAGAGTGGAATCTGACCTTGTTAATTTTAGTAAAAACCTTTTCTGTTCATGTTGTATTTTACCCAGATGACCCCATGGAAGGTACTTTGGGGTACATTGTGACTGTTGTCATGCTTTCAATACAGACTTACTATGTGAAAAATTTAACAACAACCCCTAACATCTTTGAAGACATCTAAACTGGTTAATATAAAGGATCTGCATTTCAGGGCTCTTATGGGGGACTGCATCATTAAACAAAGCACTCCACATAAATGTTCAATGAGAATGGTAAAATAATGATGTTAAAAGCAATAGTTTATCAGGAAGATAATGAAGTTCTGAAGTAAGTGAGAAACATATTCTTTTCAGTTAGAACATGATTGCTGTATCATTTTTAATCAATAAAGAAGTTTGGGGCCACCTCCAAGAAAAGTCATTGACTTATTTCCTTGTGGAATTGTGTAAAGATTCTCTCCTTTTTTCCAACCAGTCTAACAGCTACCATTCTTTTAATGCTCTCTTTCTTTTCTTTCCTGAAATCTGACACAATCAACTTTTCCAGATTCTTTACTAAAAAGGATTCCTTTTACTCAATTTGTCCAACATGAAATTGGAGTCAAGAGCTGTCTTAGGAATTACAAGGATGTGATTTACTTATCAAAGGGTTTCTTCCATTTGGGTACCTTGCACCAGAAAAAAGAGGGGTTAAAACTTTTGCTGATTGGATTGAGATGCACTCACTTCTTCAGGCATCTGGCTGGATTCCTCAGGGGAAGTCCTCTGAGTTGCAAAACCAGAACGGTTATAGTGGTGCATGAAGGGAGCATGAAAGGCTATTTTTTTTATTCTTATGTTAATCCCCATACATTACATCATTAGTTTTAGATATAGTGTTCCATGATTCATTGTTTGTGCATAACACCCAGTGCTCCATGCAGAATGTGCCCTCCTCAATACCCACCACCAGGCTAACCCATCCTCCCACCCCCTCCCCTCTAGAACCCTGTTTGTTTTTCAGAGTCCATCGTCTCTCATGGTTCGTCTACCCCTCCGATTTCCCCCGCTTCATTCTTCCCCTCCCGCTACCTTCTTCTTCTTCTTCTTTTTTTTCTTAACATATATTGCATTATTTGTTTCAGAGGTACAGATCTGAGATTCAACAGTCTTGCACAATTCACAGCGCTTACCAGAGCACATACCCTCCCCAGTGTCTATCACCCAGTCACCCCATCCCTCCCACCCCACCCCCCACTCCAGCAACCCTCAGTTTGTTTCCTACAGTTAAGAATTCCTCATATCAGTGAGATCATATGATACATATTTTTCTCTGTTTGACTTATTTCACTCAACATAATACTGTCCAGTTCCATCCACGTCGTTGCAAATGACATTCTCAAAATTTTCAGCAACTATTTCATGGCCAAAGACAAGCTCATCTTCATTTTCTCAAAATCTGGTCATGTTTCCATGACCTCATCTCCCTGAATGACATCATTTTTCTCCCCATCATTCAGGCACAAAGACTCTAATGCTTACTAAGAGCTAAGGATTCCATCTCTCTAACTTCCATCACTTCTCCTTTATTTCCATTAGTACTGCTCTAGAATTTCAAGGTTGCTTAACCTCATCCCTGAACTATACTTCTAACTCTGTGTCTATCCATATTAATCACTCCCAACTGTGTGTCTTTGACCTCTCCTCATGCCAATACATCTTCCACACAGCCACCCTGTAATTTTTCTTATTGTTTGTGTGCTCTGCTTGAAAACTTCCAGTGTCTCTCTACTGCTAACAGAATAAAGTAAAAATTCCCTTAGCAAATACTCAAAAGCCCTTTGTAATCTGGCTTCAGTTTAACAGTGTGTTCATTTTTCATCTCCCAAACAAATAGTCCACTTTCCTGCACTAGACTATTGTCAATGCTTGAACTCTTTTCTTCCACAAAGAAAAGTCTTATCTTTCTGTTGAAATTATACCACACCTCAAGAGTTTCCACTCAAATGTTATCTTTTTTTTTTTAAGATTTTATTTATTCATTTGAGACACAGAGATACAGAGAGAGAGAGAGCATGAGCAGGGAGAGAGGCAGAGGGAGAGGGAGAGGCAGGCTCCCTGCTATGCCAGGAATCCAATGTGGGGCTCGATCCCAGGACCCTGGGATGATGACCTGAGCCGAAGGAAGACGCTTAACATCTGAGCCACCCAGGCGCCCGCAAATGTTATCTTCTTTATATGAAACGGTCTTTAATTCCTCTGGCTGAACGAAGTCTCCCTCTCCATGGATCTCTCAGAGCTCTTCAAAGTGCCATTACAGGAGTGCTTTTTGGACTTTATTGTGTATCAGATCCCCTGGGATCTTGTTAAAATGCAGATTCAGATTCAGTAATTCTGAAATGAATTTGAGATTCTGCATTTCTAATAGGCTCGCAGTGGATAGCCTTGCTGTTGGACCTTGGACCTACTTTGAGGAACAGGGTTTCAGTGTTTATAGAAGTGCAGCCCTGGTCACCATTTTTCCTGTATTGGAGTCTGCTGGAAACAGAGCTTCCTTCCCATAAGGACCGCGCTCTTTCAAAGCTGGCTCTTGGTTATACCTGTATCTCACACACTTCCTAGTCTGATGCCTTGCTGGCAATTCTGGTGAAAGATTCAGCCAATGAAGCAATTGAAAAAAATTTCAAATGAAAATCAAGAGTGTGGTTTATCTGAAAATGTATTTCCCATTATCTTCAGTGGTAGAGGATTCTATAATAGTGTGGAGAGCGTATGACTTTGCTGAGTTGGCACTCTTATTCATCATCTGATTTGTTGCCTTATCATTCAAGAGATATGCAAAGGAGCTCCTTTGTTTTACAGTACCATGGTTTGATCCCCTGAGGGATATCATATGCTAGCCTGATGCACCCGTTAATGTTTCTGTCTCTACATTGAATGCATTGTAGAGACAGAGCATTGCAAATGGCAAGATTTCATTCTTTTTGATGGATGAATAATATTCCATTATATATATACCACATCTTTTTATCCATTCATTTTTAATCCACTAAAAATTTTTTTGGGAATTATCTTTAAATTTAAAAATGTAAATGCCATAAATTTGGAAATTGATCACAATAATTGTAATAAAACATTACAAATAGCAAAATTAATGAGAAACTAGGTAAAATGGTGCAAAGATACTAAATTACACATAATTACTCAGTAAATAATATAAAATTAAAATGTGGTATTATAATAACTTGCATATTTTTAAACTTAGAAGATATTTTACACAATATATTGTTGGTAATATTAAAATTATATTAAAATTTTCCTGGTAATACACACTTACAGAAATCTTAGTCATACTGTCAATTACTTTTCTTTTGTTAAATTCAAGTAAATTTATGTTTAATATATTTTAATAAAAATTAAGTAAAATTCTGTATGTATATATAAAAAAGGATTATATCCCAAATGGCTAAATCTACTGGAATTCCAATGGCTGGATCTGTGAATGTGGTAGGAGGCTACTACAATGGTTCCCAATGATCCCCACCTCCTGGTTATTCACGTCCTTATGTAATCCCCTCCCTTTGGGTATGGCTGGACCTAGTGACTTGCTTCTAATGAATAAATATGGCAAAAGTGAATGCATACCACTTCGGAGATTAGAAAAAAGTTACCATTTCTATCTTGCTTGCAAACTTTCTTTCTTTCTTTGACTTTTCTTACTTGCATACTTTGATGAAGCAAATTATTATGTTGGGCAGTGCTCATGGCAAGGAACTAGGGGTGGTCTCTTACTGATAGCTAGTGAAACTGAAGACTTCAGTCCAAAACCAGTGAGGTACTGAATCCTGCCAACACCCGTAAGAGTGAGTTTGGCAGTGGATCTTTACCCAGTCAAGCTAAAAGATGAAGGCAGCCCTGTTTGTCACCTTGACTGCAGCCTTGTCAGACAACTGAGCCAGAAACTCAATTAAGATGAATCCTGATTTTTGAACCACAGAAAGTGTGAGATAATAAATATTTGTGGTTTTAAGCCACCAAGTTTTGAGGTGATTTGTTATGCAGCAATAATTAGTTAATATAGTGGGTCTCATTCCTGATGCATTTATAATTGATCTCTTTATCAATAATGTTCATTATGCTTTTTTTCATTGATATCCAAATTTTTACCTTGGAACCCCATAAAAATAATAAAATACATTTAAAAACTTGTTATGCTAAACACTATTGGCTGAAAGGTAAAAGGAACATATAGGCTTAGTTCAGAGATACTGCAGTTTCGGTTCCAGACTACTGCAATAAAGTGAATATCATAGAAAAAAAGTGAGTTAAATAAATTTTTTTGTTTCCCAGTGCATATAAATGTTATGTTAACACTATACTGTAGTCCATTAAGTATGCAATAGCATTATGCCTAAAAAGCAATGTATATACCTTAATTAAAATATTTTATGGCTAAAAATGCTATCATTTGAGCTTTCAGCAAATTGTAATCTTTTTGCTGGTGCCTCCACCAGCAAGAGGTCTTGCCTCTCAATTTTGATGGCAGCTGACTGATCAGTTGCTCAAGGTGGTTGCTGAATGGCTGTGGAAAATTCTTAAGACAACAATAAAGTTTCCCACTTCAATTGACTCTTCTTTTCATGAACAATTTCTCTGTAGCACACAATGCTATTTGATAGCATTTTGCCCACAATAGAACTTCTTTTGAAATTGGAATCAGTTCTCTCAAACCCTGCCACTGCTTTATCAAATTAGGTTTATGTAATATTCTAAATCCTTTGCTGTCATCTCAGCAATTTTAACAGCATCTTCACCAGGAGTAGTTTACTTTTCAAGAAACTACTTTCTTTGCTCATCCATAGGAAGCAACTCTTCATATGTTAAAGTCTTATCATGAGATTGCAGCAATTCAGTCACATCTTCAGGCTCCACTTCTAATTCTAGTTCTCTTGCTGTTTCTACCATATCTGTGGTTACTTCATCCACTGAACTCTTGGACCCCTCAGAGTCATCCATGAGGGTTGCAATTAATGTATTCCAAACTCTTGTTAATGTTGATATTTTGACCTTTCCCCATGAATTGTGAATGTTCTCAATAGCACCTAGAATTCTTTCCTTATAGGATTTTAATTTATTTTGCTCAGATCCATCAGAGGAATCACAAACTAGGGCAGCTATAATCTTATGAAATATATTTCTTAAATAATAAGACTTAAAAGTCAAAATGATCTTTGACCCATGGGCTTCAGAATGGATTTTGTGTTAGCAGGCATGCAAACCATTAATCTCCTTATACATGTCCCTCTGCTCTTGGGTGACCAGGTACATTGTCACTGAGCAGTAATATTTTGAAAGGAATCCTTTTTTTTTTTTTTTTCTGAAGAGTAGCTCTCCACAGTGGGCTTAAAATATTCAGTAAACCATGCTGTAAACAAATGTGCTATCACCCGGGTTTTCTGTTCCATTTATAGAATGCAGGCAAAGTAGATTTAACATAATTCTTATGGCCTATAGGATTTTCAGAGGGGTACATGAGCACTGGCTTCAACTTAAGGTCCCTGCCTGCATTAGCCCCTAACAAGAGAATCAGCTTGCCCTTTGAAGCTTTGAAACCAGGCATTGACTTGTCCTCTACAGCTATGAAAGTCCTAGATGGCATCTTCTTTCAACAAAAAAGCTGTTTCATCTTCATTGAAAATACGTTGTTTAGTGTAGCTAACTTCATTATTTATGTTATCTAGATCTTCTGGGTAACTTGCTGCAGCTCCTACATCAGCCCTTGCTTCACCTTGCACTTTTATGCTGTTAACACAGCTTCTTTCTTTAAACCTCATGAACCAACCTCTGCTAGCTTCAAACTTTCCTTCTGCAACTTCTTCACCTCTCTCAGCCTTCTGAGATTGAAGAAAGTTAGGGCCTTGCTCTGGATTGGGCTTTACTTTAAGGGAATGCTATGGCCTATTTGATCTTCTGTCTAGACCACTAAAGCAATAAGGTTGTTTTGCTTTTTTATCATTCATGTGTTCACTGGAGTAGCACTTTAAATTTCCTTCCAGAACTTTTCCTTTGCATTCACAACTTGGCTAACTGTTTGGTGCAAGAGACCTAGATTTCAGCTACTCCTAGCTTTTGATGTGCTTTCCTCACTAAACTTAATCATTTTTAGCTTTTTTTAAAAAAAATTATTTATTTAAGTAATCTCTACACTGACACGAGGCTCAAACTCACAACCCTGAGATCAAGAGTAGCATGTCCTCTGACTAAGCCAGCCAGGTGCCCCACATTTTTAGCTTTTGATTTAAAGTGAGAGAGATGTGACTCTTCCTTTCACTTGAACACTTAGAGGCCATTGTAGTATTAATAATTGGCCTAATTTCAATATTGTTGTGTCTCAGGGAATAAGGAGGTCCAAAGAGAAGGAGAGAGATGAGGATAAGTTGATTGGTGGAGCAGTCAGAACACATACATTTATTAAGTTTGCTGTCTTATAGGGGTGTGGTTCATAACCCCAAAACAATTACAATAGTAACATCAAAGACAACTGATCACAGATCACCATAACAAATATAATAATAATGAAAAAGTTCAAAATATTGTGAGAATTACCAAAATGTGACACTGAACATGAACTGAGCAAATGCTGTAGGAAAAATGGTGCTGGTAGATGTGCTTGATGCAGGGTTGCCAAAACCCTCTAATTTGTGGCAAAAGAAAAACAAAAGCAAAGCAGAAAAAAAGCAAAGCACAATAAAATAAGTTATGCCTGGAAATGAATTAAATATCCAGAAAGATTCCACTTTCTAGTCTCTTAAATCTGAAGATGTGGAAAAGAAAACTGGGTGAATCTGTTGGGTTTCTGAATGGATAATCATAGTGCACAAATAGGCCCCTGGATGTGAGAAGAGGGCCTAGGGAAGACTAAAGGCTGAGATAAAGGATATTTTTCATGAGACAGATTCATAGCAGGGATGATATTTGAAACTGATATATGAACCACTGAGTCTTATTTCCCTACCCAGGGTTATGTTTTTGTTAAATAAACTATTGTTTTTTGGAACACTATGATGCCTCTTCAGTATAGCTGAGACCAAATTGCCTTGAAATTTCTATTAAAATGCAAACTACTGCTAATATATCCAAGACTTCTAAATGATATTATTCAGCTGAAGTCTTTTCATATCAGATTCCAATCCAGTCAGAATACATTTGACTGCTACCTATGTCCTAAGGATTTCTTATTCAAGTAAACATTAAATAAGAATAGAGTGTGCCTGGGTGGCTCAGTCAGTTAAGCATCTGCCTTCAGCTCAGGCCATGATCCCAGGATCCCAGGGATTGAGTCCTGTGTTGGGCTCCCTGCTGAGTGGGGAGTCTGCCCTTCCCTCTTCCTCTGCCCCTTCCCCCCTGCTTGTGCTCTCTCACAGATAAATAAATAAAATCTTAAAAAAAAAAAAGGAATAGAAGTCACTGCCAAATCTGACCTGAATATCCAGTGAATATCAGGAATGCTAATATACTGTCATTTTTTGATATTCTAGGACAATTTAAAAAGGTGATGTGGTAGATTTCAACAAATAATCATCTTTATGCTTCAGCCCATGAGTCTTAAAACTACTTAAATGGTGTTAACCTTCTCTTGGATATGTAGAAAAAGGCAATTAGAGGTAATATTGAGGTCACTTAGGTCAGCTACAGAGCAATCCAGTTGTTGATAAAAAGTGAAAATCTGTGTTTATAGGACTGGTCTCTCAGGCCCTAGGAGGCCATTCTCTCAATTTGTTATAATGGGTCACATATAGGCCCTCAGTGTCTGCCTTTTTTACTTTTTTTTTTTTTTTGGTGCAAACTACCTTTATTTATAAGGGAAAATGTCCCCATTTGGTTATAAAACCAGCACTGGGTGAAGGCACTTGACTGGGGAGAGCTGGGAGACCAGTGTGTCTCACCCAGCCCTGGAGAGATGGGGGCAGAGGTGACTCCTAGGGAAATCCAGTGGAGGTGACACATTCCAGGCTCCTCTGGGATGGTGTGTTGGCTTGTTTTGAAGGGGTGGGAGGGTTTGGCAGTAGGAGTGGGAGGCACTTTGGACGGGATCTGATTTGGCAAATGGAGGAAGATGGGGGGAGTCTCTTGCCTCCAATGATTCCCAGCTTCAAGGTGATCTCCCGTGCCTAAGGCAGTTTCTAAATGCAAGGCTGAGGTTCTCCTTCTCCCTTGGGCTTCCAGGGAAGCAGAGAGCTGGAGGTGAGGACCCCAACCCTGTAGGCTTGGGGCCCAAGGAGATGCAGCAGTTACTGAGGGAGAGGTCTGGGGCAAAGGCAAGGCTGCTCCCTCCTGCCTCCCTTGGCAACGTCCTTCTGTGCAATATTTGATTTGGACTTGCTTAGAATATTTCTTGTATGTCTTGATTTAAGCGTCTCAGTTCTCACATCTTATTGCAATTCATCCTTTGTCTCCCATTTTTATTTGGTTGGGAGAGACCATTATCAGATTCTTACCAATGTGAATCATGCCCAGCCCTGATGTGTGCTTCTAATCATAGGTTTTTTACATCTCTGGCAATGGGGACCAAGCCTTGGAGTGAATAAGGTGTGTGTGGAAAACAGTGCAGTTATGAGGTATTTCACCAATCACGAGGCAAGGTCTAACTCTTGAAAGAAATACAGATGCTATAATGAAATCAAGAGAGCTAGCCCTCCTCTCTTGTCTTTATAAGCTTAGGAATTAACTAAGAACCCAATGCCAAGTGGTCTAAAAGCAGTACCAATTTCATATTCTAATAAACCAATGCTGCATGCCTTAAACATAGACTCTTTTTTTTTTCTTTTGGAAGTATGGAAGTAGGAGTGCACCATAATAATAGAAGGCTAAGTGTACCACTCTATCTTTGCAACCTATTTTCTCACCGCAACCCTGTAGATAAGAAACTGCACCTCAGTCTCCTGAAGGACAAAACTAGTTGAAATCACATGAATATGATGACAGTCAAGACAAGCTGCTACTCAGGGCTCCTCACATGGTGCTCCAGGCACTTTCAATAGGCTGTTCTTACAGTATCTGCTATCACTGTCTGTGCATTAAAGTGGGAGCTGAGAGATAAGAGGCTCAACCCTGTAAGGAATGCTTCTTGCAGGATAGCACAAAATCCAAATATACTTAAAGAATATTGGACTGGATGTCAGGAGCACTGGATTTGTCCTGGCTTTATTGCCAGTCGCCTGGGTGGTTTCGAGGTGGTCATTCAAATTCTCTGGGTCTGTAAAATAATTTGGATGACCTTAAAAGTTTTTCTCAGTTCTAAGGGTCCTTAAATCTCTGAAGAGGTTTCAAAGAGCTTGTCTGCATCTTAAACAACATTAGCATTCTGGCAAGTGTTCTGGACGAAGAATTGATGGATTTTACATTCTGAGAGCACAGGTCCTGGAGGAGACAGTGCACATTCAAAATGTCAGCAGCTACCTGATTACAAACCCACTAACATCTCTGATATTCTTGCTGCCTGCCAGCATTGCAGCCTGCAGGGATGCTTCTTGCCCCAGAGAGAAATAGCCAGGAGTGTCACAAAGGATGCTCCATGTCAACGTTTCTTTCCAAGAAACAGAATTCAATGAACCCTTACTGAAACCAAATTAGCTTCTGGAGTTAATTACAAAATGGAAATGGTACTTGCTATTTTCTGGTCACAGATACATAACTGAGTGAGAGAAAAAACACTAGGCATGTAGGAGACACCTTTTCAGGCTCTCCTTGGCTACAGAAAGTTGCAGGGAAGAACAAGTTAATAAGCTTTGCTTTTCAAGTTTGGGCACACACAGTGTGATAGAAAAATGCTTCATAGCTTTTCAAAATGAAATGTGATTTATACATTGCCTATCAGATTCCTCCCTGTCTCTCAGGGTACGTGTTATTCTTACTTTTTCCAGACTTCTCTCCATAATTTAGTGAGCTCTTGGCCAGTGGGGCTCAGTCAGGAAGGGGGGAGGTTGGGGGAGACATAAGGATTAAGTACTAAACAATTAAAGTGAAAAGAAGGTGACCATTTCCATGAGATAATACGAAAAGACCACAAGGACAGAGGTGCTGAGGTAATATATTTTATGAAATGAGGACCAATTTTGTCCTCTTTTAAAATTTGGTACTCTGGGATAGAATGTTGAAATAAGCAGCCAAATAGCCAAAGCAGATCTCCTTTATAGTCTCTACACGAATTGTGTCCCAGGCTGGTAGGTAAGAAGCTGGCAGCTTCCCTTTGCTTTGGTGAGATTGAGCACGTGTCTATGAACCAGATGGGCAGAGAGGGTGTTAGCACTGTTGTTTTGACCTGTCTGTACAAGGATTGGTTCACTTGGATCTTATTTGTACAGGGGACCCAGGTATATCCTATGAAGAATTCACACTAAGGAAAGAAAAGTTGATATGCACAAATTTGGTTCAAGAGCAGTGGACCAGGACAGAGGAGAAGGTGGTTTTATGGATTATGTTCAACTTGTGTCCTTGGAAGAGAAGGTTTTATAAAAGTGACAATAAAAACTAATTAATACTAAAAAACCCACCTGTTTTGTTAACTTCTCTAGATTTTAAAAATTAAGATTATTTTTTAGATCATTTTGAAGTTTACAGAAAAATTGAGCAGAACATACAAAGATTTCCTATGTACTTCCAGCTCCCTCACATGCATAGCCTCCCCATTATCAATATCCCCCACCAAAGTGGCACATTTGTTACAACTGATGAATCTATGTTGATACATCATAATAACCCAAAGTCCACAGTTCACATTAAGATTCATTTTTAGTGTCATATGTTCTATGGATTTGGACAAATGCATGATGAAATATATCCATTATTATGGTATTATAGAGAGTATTTCCATTGCCCTAAAATGCTGATATATATACATATTTAAAAATTTTTTACTGAGTTTAGTTGACACACAATGTTACGTTAATTTCAGGTGTACAATGTAGTGATTGCCCAATTTTGTATATTATGCTACACTCACCACAAGTGTAGTTACTATCTGTCATCATACGGCACTATTTTTTTTTTTTTAAGATTTTACTTATTTATTTGTCGGAGAGAGAGAGTGAGTGAGAGAGAGCACAAGCAGGGGGAGTGGCAGGCAGAGGGAGAAGGAGGCTTCCCGCCGAGCAGGGAGCCCGATGCAGGACTCAATCCCAGGACCTGGGATCATGACCTGAGCCGAAGGCAGACACTTAACCGACTGAGCCACCCAGCCATCCCTCATGTGACACTATTATAATATCATTGACTACATTCCTTATGCTATGTCTTCTATTCCTGTGACATATTCATTCCACAACTGGAAGCCTGTATCTCCCACTCCCCTTCATCATTTTGCCCATCTCCCCACCCCCTCCCCTCTGGCAACCATCAGTTTGTTCTCTGTATTTACAGGTCTATTTTGCTTAAAATGCTGCTATTTTAAGGCACTCGATCTCATTGTTTCAGATCCCATGGAAAGTGGCACAAAGATCAAAAGATATAACTGAACCACGGTGAAGCACACTCCGTGACACAGTCAGGCTGCTACACAAGTGGAATAGCAAAGACGTAATGGAGGACGTCCACTTGTTGCAACTCTACCTGCCCTACCAGCCAGCTCTTACTGGTTCCAGCAAGGGGCCTGCAGGAATATAGTCTGGGAAGGAGTTAAATGGTGTCCCTGACACGGAAGCCCAAGACACTGCTTCATGTATCCAGGGAAGACACCCTTTAGGGACTCCTAGAGGAATTTGAGAGGGCTGGAGTCACAGAAATGCTCTTTGGGTTACATGAAACACAACTGGATTTTTACCCTAACTGCTGTGGTTACATAAGCAAAGAACAAATAGCCTTTATGCAAGTTTATGAGCTATTTCCTCAATGCTGCCATAATCCTGTTGCTTTTTTCAGCAACGTAATAAAACGGTTTTAATGAAACCAATAAAGATGATTCCCCCTGCAAAAGGCTGGTGATTCTCAGCTTGCAACATGAGGCCCTGCAGTTCTGGGTTACTGAGTAAGGGAATTAATCCGTGTTATGTTAGATGCAAGGGGGATTCCCCAGTGTTCTGTGATGGTGACAGAAGCATATTAAGAACCACAAATAAAAATAGCGGCCTAATTAAAATATAATGTGAAAGCTAAGAAGTTCAAACCTCAGCCTATTCTACTGTCCAGCCTGAGGCCTCTTGACAAGAGGATGTCAAATTTTGTTTTTTTGAAAAAAAAAATCTTATTTTGATATTTTAAATTAAATGTAGGTAATTTTTGTGGAATTAGCACCACTTTGAAGTAATAAGAACTATGCTACTCTGGTTTGCTTCTTCCCCGAAATTTTTTTTTTTTTAATATGGCAGATCCACATTATGTGGATTCACACTAGGGCATTCACCTAACGCCAGGGGCTTGTGGGGATTCTGGGGCAATTCAAAGGGACACAGAGACCTAAGTGTATGTATTAGGTGCTTTGTGAATGATGTGACATAGTGTCACTATTTTATGGAATGTAATCAGGATCTTGTTAAAGCTTGGCTTACAAATTTCACAGGACTTTTTTGGTCCCAATATCTTTTATCTCTTCTCAGTTTGATCTGCTTCTTCTTATCAGTGCCACACATATTGGGCAAGAGGAGGAGCCTCTGATGCTTATCTGGGTTAGGAATCTTGTCTTGTTGGATGCATCATGATTGACACCACCAGGGAGTTCAGCATTCTGCATTTTTCCCGATTTTTTTTAACTGAGGCATGAACTGCATAAAGTGAGGTGCATAAATGGAAGTGTACAGCTTACTGAATTTTTATGTATGTATGCACTGTGTAACTACTACCCAGATTAAGATAAAGAACATTTCCAGGAAGTTTGCTCATGCCACTTGCTGGTTAATACCCAGCAGTCCCAGAGGTAATCATTATTTGGACTTCTTTGCATACAGAATGTATTCCTTTGTATCTGGCTTCTTTCAGAGCCATGTCTGTGAGATTTATCCAAGCTGGTGCATATATTAGTCATTTGATTTTTTTATTAGTGTGTCATATTTCAGCGTACGAATCCACCACGTTTTACTTATTTATCCTCCAGTTGATGGATTGTCTCTAGTTTATGACTTTTATGGTACACCTAATCTGAACATCCATCTTTTTGGTGGACACAAGCATTTGCTTCTCTTTGGTACATAGCTAACACAGGGATTGCTAGATTATAGGACAGGTAGGGGTTTAGTTTACTAGTTACTGATAGTTTCCAAAGTGTTTGAAACTTTTTATTGATCCCTATTATCAGCAACATTTAGTATTTTTCTTAAATTTTTAATTTTTTTTAAAGATTTTTATTTATTTATTCATGAGAGACAGAGAGAGAGAGAGGCAGAGGGAGATGCAGGCTCCCAAGGAGCAGAGAGCCCGATGCGGGACTCGATCCCAGGACCCTGGGATCATGACCTGAGCCGAAGGCAAACGCTTAACCATCTGAGCCACCCAGGCGCCCTTAAATTTTTAATTTTAAAGTAATTATAGATTCACAGGAAGTTGCAAAATTGTGCAGAGGAGTTGCTTTAACTAGCTTCCCTCAGCATTTACATATTACATAACCATAGTACAATATTGCAAGCAGGAGACTGACATTGATACAATGTGTGGTATAGTTCTATATCATCTTATCACATAGGTTTGTTTGTATAACCAACACCCCAGTTAAGATACAGAACGATTCCATCACCATAAAGTTCTCCCTTGTGCTATCCTTTTATAGTCACACCCAACCTTTTTTCCTCCACCATCCCTAATTCTTGGTACCCACTAATCTGTTCTCCTCCTCTTTAATTTTGTCACTTTAAGGATGTAATATAAATGGAATCATACTCTAGTGACCTTTTGAGATTAGCTTTTTTCACTCAGGATAATGTCCTTGAGATCCCCCCAATTTATTGCACATAACAACGGTGGTTCCTTTTTATTGTGGAATAGCATTCCATGACATGACATGACCTCTGGTTCTAGGGCATTTGTCCAGTGGAGGACAGAAGCTGTGGTTGCACATGATAGGTGTAGTCTGACTGGGCAATTTTCATCAGAAACTTATAGAAGTCATGACAAATGAGCAAAAGATAACGATGGCAATCAGAATATGCTCACTTGAAGGAAAATCTCTAACAAACTTCCATTGAGTTGTTGCTAGTGTTTTCATCAAGAAATAGGTCTGGGTCTAATTGCCATTTGAGTGCCTTTAATCAAATGTTTTGACATTTTCTAGAAATAAAGCTAAAGAATGAGCAATGGAGACAGATTCCCTTTACAGGAACTGGAGTCCCTGAGGAAACTTGGGATGTTTGAAGCAGAATTACTAAGAACTAGAATTGATTTTCAAAAACAGTCAGAACTTAGTCATACAAATAGTGCTGTTCCTACCTAGATAATTATCTTGGAAGCTATACAATTATTCCAATGATAATGCCTTATTAAAAAGAATTTCTAGAACCATTATTTTAGAATTGTTTTTGGAGTCTGTAACATTTACTTTGAATATCCTGGCCAGCTACCTTTTTTGAGTGTGACTAATTTTTTAAGTGACATGAGCCAAATAGAACTAAGTCTGATGAATGTGTTGTGGGTCAACCTAGGAATAATGGTTTTGGTGCTAAACAAGATTTAATGACAAACTAGTGATTTTCTTGTTGCTTATAAGTTGGTTTCTATAGCAGTTCCAAGAAAAAATCCAAATATGTTGTGAACAGTAGCATCATTTAAGTAAGTGTCTCTCAAAGGTGTCCACTGTGAAAAAGGCAGCACATATTTGGATGTGTAAGTTCTGGTATATTTATTCAAAAAACCCAGATTTATTATTTTTCATTATTTTGTATCACTTCTAGTCTAATTTCATGGTTTTCTAATGTTCTTTATGTTTATACTATGTATATAATATTAATATTTTATACATACGTTATACTTTTAACTTTTAAAAGTATTTAACTCTCACTAACTTTTAAATCTTCACAGTAAGGTCACAGACATATTATTTCATAAACATTCAGTTTAGAAATGAGGAAATGAAATTACAGAGAATTTAAGGGACTTTTAAAAAAAGGGAATAGTAAGTGGTAAATGCTAGAACTGCAATGAAAATTGGTGTTTTTTTGGCCCCATAGTGCAGAGATAGTCCTTTTTATGACATGGTATCAGAAATAGTAGAAGGCAGCTATTTTTTTTTTAAAGATGTGTGTATCTAAAAGAATTAGTTAAAGTAAAATAATTTTTTGAGGAGCAGCATTTTAAAAAAAGTATTTGCAAGCTGATCTAAACCATCATTTAAAAAATAATAATCTCATTTGATTCAGTCAATAATTGTACTTTCATCACTTTGGGTTAAGTGGATTTCCCCCTTGTTTCTAACTATAGTATTTGAAGCAGGATGCTTTAAACCAGGGCATTTGATTTTCCTAAGCACTACTCACAGGATGAATTTAGTACCTGTACCCTATGCCAGTCTGCAAACATGCTGTTGTTTAGTCAATGCCTATGGAAAAAGAGATCCCCAACCCTGGCACAACCCCCCGGGAACAAGGCATCCCTTCCTCACAGGGAGAAAAGGCCTTTCACAGGGAATGGTCTGCCACTTTGTTTCACAGTTGCTACGCTTGTCCTAAGTACTTCAGCAGCTCCCTGCTAACACGTCTCTGCATGTTCTCAGCACAGTGAAGAATATAGTTCACCATGATAAGCCCTATTCCAGGAGCTGTCCCTGTCATCACAGGGCTAGCTCTTCTCCTTGCATTATCTGTAGTTGCTTGCCTTGATTAAAGGATAAAAATTTCCTAATAACATTAACCTAGAAGAACTGCAGTCAGAGAACTTTAAGTCTCTCTCTCATTTTAACTCATGTTCAGCTGTGTATCGATCTTATAGGTAGTCCAAGACTGATTTCTTTTTCTTCTTAGAAAAGATTTTATTTATTTATTTATTTATTTATTTATTTATTTATTTATTTATTTATTTGAGAGAGAGAGAGCACGCTCACATGAGATGGGGGAGGGTCAGAGGGAGAAGCAGACTCTGCTGAGCGGGGAGACTGATGCAGGCTCTATCCTGGGACTCTGGGATCTTGACCTGAGCCGAAGGCAGACGCTTAACCGACTGAGCCACCCAGGCGCCCAAGACTGATTTCTAAGAATTCTGCAGGGCCTTGCTTTTCCTTCTGGCACAAATTACCAGTTTCTGTCTTCAATCTTCACCAATATCAGTCTCTGTCTTTCTAGTCCGTCCAGCAAGGTTGGGGTTTTAGGTGTAGTAAAGTGGGGATGAGTATAGGGGGCAGTCTTTTCTTCCCCAATGAAAATTTTCCAAAGGTGGGAAACTTTTACAGAATTACTGGTATTTCTTTTTATTTTTAAACAAAGAGCAAAATTCTTATATTATGATAAATTCTAGTTTCCAGATTTTAAATAGTAGGGGGAAATTTCTCAGGTTGTCTGACAGCATAAACATATGTGGGCTTCTTCTGTATGAAGAAAAGAGTAGAAAGTTTCCCAAATGGGAAAAATACTTGTAGACTGTGCCAAACAGCATTCCAAAGTTGTCAGATTTCTTTTCTTAAGCCCCTTGATAGGCCAATGCTCTAAAACTTTATTGAAACAAAACCTTAATCAGTTAAACCAAGAGACAGAGGAGCCAGGATTCCTAAAATAGGGTTTGTCACACTATTTTGTGTAGATCAGAGGGCGTCTGCTCTCCAAATATGGGAACATGTATTTATGTGTATGTGCATCTGCTATGCATACAACCTTAGAGGAAGATTATTAATACAGATTTCTTCTAAGCCTTTTGTTGATCGTGTAAAGATTAAGTTAGTATGTGACTTGAGGTATTGTACAAAACAGTCACACAGAGTAAATCCTATAATCCTGAGATGCAGGTGAATAAAGACTCTTCACATGTATCCAGGATCTTTATCAAAATGAAATGTTGTTTTTAAGAGAAACATTTTGCTTTTGGAGAAGCATAATGAGAACAGTGTGGAAGAAATAAGAGCAGTGACCTAAGGATCTACAGTTGTATTAACGTTATTTTTCAAATAAATTAAAAGAAAGCAAAAAAAGATAAACTTAGTAGTGACTGGCATATTTAAGTGTATTAAGTAGTAGGAAGGTAGAAGATGAAGAAAAGAGAAAGTAGTGCCTAGCAATAGGTCCTGCTCCTCTCAAACATTCTGTAATGATAGGCCATAGCTCTGGAGCCAGACAGCAGTCCTTCTCAAATGTGAAGCCATGGGCCTCAGTCATTCCCAAAGTGCCTCTCACTGAGGCTGCTGATAAAAGTTTTTAGCATTCAGAGGTTAATAATGCCTTTTTGGTCTTTTTTAGAAGAGCAGGTAACCAGTTAGGTAGAGCTAATTTTTCTCATTTAGTTCTGTTACATCATGTCTAAAGAGAGGTGGGTGGGACCATGATGTTGGTCCTTAAAGGAGTCTTATGGCACCACACTTTATTTTATCTTTTAAAAACTAGTTTTAATATTCAGGCATATGTAGGTAAAAAATAACAGAATCTGATAAGAAAATATGAAATACTCTCCACACAGTGTGGAGTCTCTTCTTCCTCCCCCTCATTCTTCCCTATTCTCACCCTTATTGGTGGAAGGGGATTCTTTTTGCATAACACATTGCAGGATTTGCCTGGTAGTTCCTAAAATGACTGTGACCTTGTCATCTCTAGGCATTTGGACAACAAACCTTTGTTCTGGGTCTAAAGCTTGAACTTCAGGGAAGTATGTGAATCAGGCTATATGGGCCTGGAGAGGCTGTAGACGATCAGTGAGAACCACGTGCATGCCTGAAGCTCTGTGTTCATGTGGCCCATTGTACAACCCCAAGACTGATACTGTGTACCTGGCTCAGGTGGGGTGGTCTTTTACACATATCCAGACCAGACTACATGCAGAACTGTTCCAGCCTTACGTGTACATGTTTTGCTGTATATATTTTTGGCCTTGGAGGAAGGCAGTTGAACTTCCACAAGGTCTGATGTGGCACTCCCTCCCTCAGATATTAGCTTCCAGAACTATGCACTGACTTCCTTCTCTGTCCTTTTGTAAATGCACTTTGTATGACTTACCCAAGGCTGTGTGTCTGCTCCTTCCATCAATCCAGTCTTATTCCTGATAGTTGTCAATGTGATAGTTATTCACACATCTGAATTTCTCTAAGAAAGGTAATAAATATTAGCCACAGAGAGGCTGGCTTGTCTTGTTGTTACTCTGCTTTGAAGAACATGAGGATCCACATTCTTTTCCAGGATAAAGCCAGGAATATATCTCCCGAGCCCGGATCATACCAGGAAATAAGTCTCCTGGTCTATAAAAGTTAAGTGCAATATGGAGTAGAAACTCTGAAAGAAAGTTTGAGTTATGAAAAAGCAGAGGGGAAGCAAGGTGAAATGGGAGGGAATTCCAAATGCCCATGAGGGGCTGATTCTGTGAATATATTCTGATGGAAATTGTAAGAGAATATTTTGCATCATCCTGAAACCCCTATATGTGTTCACATTACACTATAGATTGTCTTTCTTGTAAGTCACTGAGACAGTGGTTTTCTTCAAGATATTGGAAATAAAAATTAAGTTAGAAAATAGTAATCAGTTCTGTGTACTCTACTAGGTTGTTTTTTTTTGGCCAAAATAACTCAAAGTGTGGAAATTTTCAAGGGTTTTGAAGGGCCATCCATATACTTAAGAATTCAGATCATCATCCAAACATTGACCTTAGCTTTTACCTTGTAAGTAAATGATACTTTTAAAACCAACATCTATACTCATTGTGACAGGCTTAGCCAGGATTTGGCTTCATTCTTTACATACATGCTCTCTGTTGGTTGTTTCCCTTTTCACATAATGCCTTGTCCAGATATTTGGGGCTCATCCAATTTTTTGGTGCAATGCAGTACCCAGATCTAATTTGTTCTTCAATATGTTAAATATCCAAACACATATTGCTACTCTTTGGAATTGTTCTCAATTAGCAGGTTCCAGAAGACTAGAGTCAGGCTTTTGCTAAAAAATAGTATTGCTCAAAATATCATTTTTTTGACAGTGCCCAAAATGTGGAGCCCAAAGACTGTCTTCCCACAGTGTCTTAGAATTATTGCTTTGCCAGGAGGAATATTTGTGTGGGCTTTTAAAGTGTTGACACTTCTGGCAAGTCTGGATGATCCCAACAGAAGAAGAGGTAGGGAGTATTGCTTCTCAGACTAGTCCTTGAGGTAATTCTCAGAGGTAGCCAACCTGCTGCTCCCTCTCAAATCTATATATAAGAGTTGCCTCAATGAAGTAGTGAACAAATTCTTGATTATTACCAATTTTCTTATTGTTGTTCAGGGTAACTACTTTACATCATTTTTGGTATAAAATTCTCTCTACACAGTTTTGAGGGCATGAAAGATAAACTGTATTTGTAAATTGGTAAATTTTCCAATTCATCTCTGCCATTTTCCAGAGATGAATACCAAAGTCAATTCATTTTTAGTTGTTACTGTGTTCAATGCACACATGCAACGGGGGGGCAAAAGAATAAGTATACACCATCCTTAAAAACTCATAGTCTGATGGGAAAGAGTTATGTAAATGACATCAGAAGTGTCAAAGAAGATAAATTGCTGGGTGGGGGGACTCCATGGATTGTGTGTGTGTGTGTGTGTGTGTGTGTGTGCGCGCATCGATGTACATACATATACTCCTGTGCTGGGGGTAGGGCTGTTGAAGATAATATGGAAGGGGAGGACTTTAGTTTTGAAGGATCGATGGTGTTTCACCAGATTAAGTTGGAAGAAAAGGGTTTTTCCAATGAAGAGAGCAAAAAGGGAGAAGTATGGCTCTAGATATTATATTTTATTTATCCTCGTGCCCTTGACATAACT
This sequence comes from Neomonachus schauinslandi, assembly GCF_002201575.2. Lineage (NCBI taxonomy): Eukaryota > Metazoa > Chordata > Mammalia > Carnivora > Phocidae > Neomonachus > Neomonachus schauinslandi. Next base: position 72,205,700 of record NC_058410.1, on the reverse strand, counting down.
GCCTTATTATAAATTGCCACACAGAGATTAAATATCCCCATCAAACACACATGAGAAAGCTAATGAAATGGAAGTGGAATTAGTTCTTCCAATTTTTATATTACCTTCAAATCAAATCTCCAAGGGAATTATGTGTGAGCTGTCACAACACAAATTTGGAGGCGGTATTAAGACATATGCTGTGCTCTCTGGGTCCAGCCCTGGTCCAGCGGAGAAGGAAAGAGAGAAGTGAGGTAATATTTATAGAGTATCTTTCTATCAGGTGCCAGATACTGACAAACTTCCATTTAGTGCTCACAACAATTGATTTTATAGATTTCAGGGCTATGATTCAAAAGATTATTTTTATGATGTTCCCTCCCACCACCAAAACCCACCAAATACTACCAAGTAGGATAAATGAACCTCATTTGTTCAATTGAAGGGTAAATAGGATTCCCCTGAGAAAAGGGACAGGTGAGGAATGCTTTGGGCCGAAAGAGTAGTAAGAGGCCAGGGGATTGGAGAGACGTGATGACGTCAGATAGCTAGGGCCATATCAATGCACAACTGACACATTCATTCATTTATCAATTCAATCATTGCACAGATATTTATTGAGCTCTTACAATTTGTAAGACACACTGCTCCGTGGACTCAGGATAAAACAGTGACAAGACAGACTAGATCCCTCTTCTCATGGAGCTTACATTCTTAAGGGTAGACATACACAAATAAAAAACAAATGAATAAAGAAAAGAAAATATCAGATGGTGGTAATAAGTGCTACACAGATAATTATAAAAGATTAACCAGTTTATATGGTTAGATCGAATTGGATGATTGGATGGCCAAGGAAGGTAGTATTTAAGCTGAGATCCAAATGACAAAAACAACTCCCATCCCCACCCCCCCAATCCCTATCTAGCTATGTGAAAGTCAAGATAAATAGAATTCTGGGTGCAATGTCCCTAAAGTAAGAATCAGATTGATGTGCTCAAGGTTTGTCAGTATCTGGTACCTGATAGAAAGAGAAGGCCAGGGTAGTTGGAACATAGTGGGAAGGGAAGAGTGATATGAGCTGATGCCAGATGAATAGGCAGGGGCCAGATCATTTATAGCTTTGAGAGAAGTTTGGATTTTATTCTGAGGGTAATGGAAGCCATTGAAGAGTTTTAAATCAGAAATGACCTTATATAACATATAATAAAGATTTTTAACGACCTCTCTGCTGTGCTGAGAATGAGCCTAGAGGCTCAAGAATGGAATCAAGACCACCTGGAGAACATTGTCGAATGAGAGAGTATTGTCTTGGACCTACATGGTTGCTTTGGAGGTTGTGAGAAGAGGATGGTTCAGAATTGAATCATTCATGCAATAAAGACTTAGGCAAAAACCTGCAAGACATGGTGATACAAAAAGTGATAAGTTGCCAAGCGTTTGGAATACAAACACTTGTGCAGTGAGATATTTCTTGTTTCCTGGCAAAGAGCTTCTTCTCTTTTTCCTGTTTTTACTGCCACCATTTCAAAGACATTGGTAGCCTTTGAAGTTTTTATAAGGGGCTCATAAAATTGAAAGTTTTCTTTGATGGTATCAACGTGCAAATAATACCTGAAAACTGGGCTCACCTTCACAGATAGATAGCAGAGTTTTATCTAGATCCATGCTGAAGGAAAATTGTGTAACAGCCAATTTCTCCATGATATACCTCAAAATATTAGAAGAAATGTAAGCAACTCTGAGTATTTTATGGACTGCATAATGCCACTTGACAGAGATATAGCTTCAGTTTTCCTCTGATGCTTTCCCAAAGCCACAGAGCATTTGGACAATGGCAAGACACATACAGCAATGGAAGTAAATCAACAGAAGTCTAAGCCTCATTGGATTTTCTTTCAAATCTTCCATTTTAAGCTAATGTAAGCTTGATATAAATCAAGACAGCTATTATAACAACACATGCCTTCCTTAATCACTATCAATTAAAAATTATTTTAGACTTTAAAAGCTGAAGAAGATGGTGACTGCATTTTACCTGTGTACAGTAGGATTTGATGACATCTTATAAACTTTTGTAGTGGAATAACACCTAATTCAGACCTTCACAATTTTTTTAAGAAGACATTTTTTGATGCCTGATTCATATTTGATACTCTTAGTAGATTGTTGTCAATAATTTACACCCTTGGGTGAGTTGGTAAGAAGAATTTCCCCCATTACAATTAGCTTAAAGTCAGGGCACTTAGAAAATAGGAACTTCAAAATCAAGGAAGGAATAATTTGGGGGGTACTTTAAGGAAGATTCTCTGAAAGGATAACCATGGACATCAGGTAGTTACTGGGTACATGTTGGAGAAAACTTAGAGATGAGGGTCAAAAAGGAAGGGGATGGCATCATCTCGATGTTAAGAGTGCAGCAAAATAGAGGCAGGAAGTTGTAGCATAAATAATATGGGTGGTTGAGTCTGAGCTATCTCAATTCTGTTGTAAGGTTTGGGGGAATGTTATATGCAAGAGAGTTTCTGGTAAAGAATTAATATGAGCATTAGTTACTTTTATTTTTGAGAAGCTGCCAGGAAGAGAAGAGAATGTTTGCACAGCTGCCTCACTAAAGTTTGAGAGCTACTATTCTAGAGAAAGCATAAATACCATCACCCAGTTCAATACAGAGTAGGAGAATCTCTGACATCAACATATAATTGGACCTGGATTCTAAAAACATCTTGTTAGCTTTGGTTTAGCTCTCTCCATTTCTCTTTATAACTGGAGTGGCAAAGTTCTCAAGGCCCAAGGTGAAATTGCAAACATAGGGTTACGGTGAATTACAAAACTCACAAAGTTTTAGTCTGAGCATTAACCTAAAAGTTGATTATCTGCCCAACAGTCATTCCCTTCCCCCCCTTTTTTACAAACAGACCCTGATTTTCTTCAGAAACTGGATAGCTAAATGCTTCTGGGGAGATGATCACATCCACAGATTTAAAAAAAATGATTTCCATTTGTTAGTCTAAAGCAGTAATTCCATTCCCCTTGCCAGTAATTGGCTTAGAAATGGCAAATGACCCAATTCTATTATAAAAGTGAAAGCTAATGCCAGAGGAATTTGAAGCTGGTGGTATACTGAAGGTAACCATAGTAACACTATAAAACAATTCCAGCCCTTGACTAAATTGACTCACGTTTTCAGACATAATTATTTACCTCAATCTATACTATTACACATACCATGTTTTAAAATCACAAAATTATAAAATACATAAAGAGAGAGAGAGAGAGAAGTACACTATGAAGAGACAAAAAAATGAACAAATCTAGATTCAGAAGTGACCCAGATATTGCAATTATCAGAGATTTTAAAATAAGTATGATTAATATATTAAATGATCAAATATGGACAAGGTATAAACATGCTATAGCAGATTGGGAATTTATTTTTTTATTTTTATTTTTTTAAAAAGATTTTATTTATTTATTTGACAGAGAGAGAGAGAGAACACAAGCAGGGGGAGCAGCAGGCAGGCAGAGGGAGAGGGAGAAGCAGGCTCCCCGCTGAGCAAGGAGACCGATGTGGGGCTCGATCCCAGGACCCTGGGGTCATGACCTGAGCTGAAGGCAGCAACTTAACTGGCTGAGCCACCCAGGTGCCCCCAGATTGGGAATTTTAACATAGAGATGGAAAAGTATAAGAGTCAAATGAAAAGGCCAGAGATAAAAAATGTGTTGAATAATGCCTTCAGCAGGTCTATCAGTAGCTTCCATACAGCTGAGATGAGAATTAGTAAATTTAAAGAAATCACTCCAATTGAAATTCAAAGAAAAAAAGTGAAATAAATAAAAACAGAGCATCTAAGTGTGTGGGGTAATATCAAACAGTCTAACATAGGTGTAACTGGACTCTCCAAAGAAGAAAAGAGAGAGAATGGGCACAATAATGTACAAAGATATAATGGTTGATAATTTTCTAGAATAATGAAAGACATCAAATCACAGATCCAAGAATATTAGAGAAACACACTCAGGCTGAATATAAAAAAGAATCATTTGGAAACATCATCTTCAAATATGGAAAAACCAAAAATAATGAGAAACTTTTGAAAATAGCCAGAAATTAAAAAAACAAAAAACCCCAGACACATTATATACAGAGGAACAATGAAAACAATTAGAGCAGACTTCCTTCAGAAACTTTGCAAGCCAGAAGACAATGAATTAACATCTTTAAAATACTGAACAAATACAAAACCCTGTAAAACCCCAAATTCTATATTCAACAAAAATATCTTCAGTCTTGTTCATGATGTCACCACTCCTGCATGGACAGATTTTGAAACCTTTCCTGACTGTCCCAGTAAATTCTGACTACTCTCTTCTCTGGATTTCTATAGCTCTGATCTTCAAATCACATGTTAGGTGTCTGATTCTTCCCTGTTGTACCTGTTCTCTAGGAATCACATGTGTGGGATTCTCCAGAAAGTTGATAGGTTTTAGGAGGAGAAAAAATTCTGCTGCACCATCCTGTCCCAAGCTCAGTGATGGATTTATGGTAGGAGAGTGATATATTTAAATCAAGCTTCTTCATTGGTTGCTTTTGGCCAGGAGATGGTACACTTTTTCATGTAATAATCCAAGGGGCAAGGAGTCTATTGATAGGCAAAGTAGAAAAAGAGAGGACAGATAAGGCAGTTACCTTTTTTCTATGGCAGGTGTTGCTCTTCATTTTCTTACAAGCAGAATCTCTCCCTGCTCCCTACCCCGCTTCTCTCCCTCTCCCTCCAAAAGATCTGCTTTGTTCAGTGACACCTTTGATAAATTGTTTGGTGATAGAAGAGCAAGAAACTTCTCTTACTGCACCCACCCCGTCAACACTGATAACTCCAGAACTGCTTTTCTTAGAGCAAGGGGATGAGGCAGGTCAGCCACAGAAAGCTTTGTTTTGTTGAGTGGAGAATCCAAGTGGACGATTGCTATGAAAATAGGGGTGGATTCAAGGGGAGCTGCAGGGGAAGGCAGAGGGGAGACATGAGGGTTCTGGGACTGGGGCAAGAACTTTCGCAGAAGCAAGATTAGAGATCTAAGGAGGAGAATTTGAAAGTTTTGCTGAGATGTGTTAAGTAACTCTGTATCCCCTGACATTGCTAACACTTTGGGAAATGGCTTTATTAGGTTGGGAGGGAAGAGGGTAATATTGCAAAATACTGACTCTGGCCTTAAAGAGTATTCTGGGTAGAATGGGTGGCAACCACAGGAAGCCTAACCCTCATGGATTAATTAACATTGCCATAGTGAAAAAAACATCTGTGATTTTGAGTTTTGCCAAGACCTTCCTGGACATTGCAGAAAGACAGCACTTAAAAAAATCATTTAATTTTTTAAAGGGGCAGGTGTAAACCTTATTTTAGCAGTTCAGTAGGGATTACATTTTGAGCCTGGGAGCAGATATGTATGCTAAATTTTGCTTCTCAAAATAGAAACTACGGACAGACCTGCAATGATTACTTTAGTAGTCAAATTGCTGAGTATAATAAATCAAGAGGTCTCTGCAAATACAGATAGTCTCTAAATACAGTGTACTTTAACTATAGACAACAAACAACTGTACTGAGAGACCACAGCTGCATTTGAATATATGTTAACAAGCCTTTTCCACCATCTTTCTTTAATGGGCACTTTCCTTCCACAAGAAGTAACCTGCCTGCGCACATTAGGGCTGCTTCTCTCCAGGTGTGAGTCTTTTACTCCTGGCCAGCAAAGCTTGCCAATAAGCAGGTGCTCTACATTAGCTTTGATTGCTACTAATGAAATGAGGCTGCAATTGTGAAATTGCATTATGAAAAGATTCTAAGTTCACATTCAGAACTACTCCTGCCAAGATACAGCCAGCCCACCTGGCAGGACTCTGCTTTGCTGTAGCACACAGAGAATCCCTTGTGCAGACACTGCTACATAAATAACTAGTTGAGTCAATAGCTGATTTAGAAGGTATTTTCTAGACTTTCTTGTGTAATGTTAAGATGGTTCTGTGCCGAGTTACCTGAGGCTATTTCCAAGGGAGTGGATAGAAATTGTGGTAGAGTCTTTCCAAAGATGGACACATAATTCCTTCTGTCCTACATGCAATTTTACAGTGTGGCTTTGCCCTCTTCCATCAAGACATGGAATTTATTTTCTTTCTGCCTGGATTTAGTGACTTACTTTGAATAACGGAATGTGGCAGAAATGACATTCTGGGAATTCTAGGCCTAGGGCTTAAAGACCTTGCAGTTTTTGTTTTTACCCTCTTGGAGCCCAGAGCAACCATTTAAAGAAGTCTGCCTACCCTCCTGATGAGGGAGCCCATGTCAAAAAAAGCCCTAGATGATATGAGCTTACAAAGCCTTGCCCTGGCCGTTCCAGCCACCCCAGTGGAGAGCCTACTAGGAGGCATTGCCGGGAAGCCACTGTGGGCTCTCCTGCTCATCTGAGCTGCTCCAGCCAACACCTTGGGAAGCACAGCTGGTTCCCCATTGTAGAATCATGAGCATATAAATGCTTTCTGTTGTTGCCAGCCACACATTTTGGAAGTGGCTCCTTACATAACAATAAATAACCTATACTGAAGTAAACTAGCATTATAATAATGCTAATAAGAATGACAAAGATGATGGTGATGATGGTGATGATGATAGTAATTAACATTTATACAGTACCTCATATTGTCACCAGCTAAACCCTAAGACCTGATCTTTACTGCCCACCTGCTTTACTCACCGACCTTTGTCCCACATTTTTCCTTAAGCTTGTGTTTCCAACTTATCTCTTAGGCAAATGGAAAGCAAAACCACCCATGAGCAGTAATGACTGCCCTGACAAGACCTCCAGCCTTCCCAGACCAGCCAGACCTGTTTGAGCTAAACCCCTGACTTGCACCTGCACAGATGGACCATGGAGTAACCTCTAGATTAACTGATGATGGCCTTTATCTCAGTATAATACTAAAATCTCCAAAAGGAGGAGCCTCAACCTCATATACATAACATACAATGTGCATATAGACATATTTCCTTAAGGCACACGTGCAACCTTATGCCCCCCTCTACGTACAATGACAAGGCTTCCCTATCTAAATATTCATCCTAACCCTAAATAAAAGGAATCCATCCACCCTTGCTCAAGGAGTCACAGGTTTGGAAGCCATTCCCCGTGATCTCCTTATTTGCTGCAAGCAAAGTTTTCTTTGTGTGACAATTCAACCTGGTGCTGTCTGACTCACCAAGGAGAGAACCCACATTGGTTGGTTACAATATGTGCTCTTGTAAATACTCTGTTTAAATTACTAATTTAATAATCAAACCCCAAACAACCCTATGAACTGAGTATTATAACATATTCATTTCAAAAGATGAGAAACTTGATGCACACATTGGTTACAAAGTCCAAAGTCACAAAGTAAGTGGTAGAGATGGGATTGACTGTATGAACACATCTCAGGTGTTCTCAGGTGCCAGACACCATCTCACTTTCTTTTCATACATTATCCCTTTCAAGTCTCATGACAACCTGACTTATGACATAGATATTCCTCTACTTTATAGATGAGTAAACTAGGACTCAGAATCTCGTGAGAGCACCAGCTTTTAAATCCAATGTAGCTGACTCCAAAGTCTAGTTTCTTTTTACTCTATAAGGTGGAGCCTCTCCACAAACATTCATTTGGTTATTTAAAATCATGACCAGGATGTTTTCTTGAAAACCTTTATGAATGTTAGATATGTAACAAAACAAGGATGTCCACTCTCCCTACTCCTGTGCAATATTGTATTATAGGTCTTGGCAATAGGCAAGAAAAAGAAATAAAAGTCACACAGATTATAAAGGAAGAAATAAAGCTGTCTCAATATGATTTCCTATATAAAAAATTCCCAAATAATCTGAAAAATAAGTCAATAGAGTAAGTGAATTTAACAAGGTTGCGGGACACAATGTGATTATGCAAAAATCAATCATATTGTCATACGCTACCCATAAAAGAAATTGAAATTAAAAAGTATCAGTTACAATGGCACCAAAAAGATGATTTAGGAACAAATCTAGTAAAATATATGAAATAACTGTGTGCAAAACTAAAAACACTGATGAAAAAAATTAAGAGATATATCATGTTCATGGATTGGAAGACTCAATATTGTTATCAGTTCTCTCCAAATTGATATATCGATTAATTGCAATTCCAACCAAAACCTTAGCAGGATTTAAAAAAAATATTTTATTGAGGTGAAATTCACACAACATAAAATTAACCATTTTAAAGTGAACAATTCAATGACATTTAGTATACTCACAGTGCTGTGCAACCATCACCTCTATCTAGTTTCAAAACATTTTCATCATCCCCAAAGAAGACTGCATATCTGTTAAGCAGTCATTCCCCTTTCCGCCACCTTTTTTCCTCAGCCCCTGACAACCACCAATCTGCTGTCTCTTTGGACTTGTCTATTCTGGACATTCATGTAAGTGGAATCATACAATATATGGTCTTTTATGTCTGCTTTTTTTCACTTGGTATGTTTTCAAGGTCCCATCTACATTGTAGCATGTATCAGAGCTTCATTTCTTTTATGGCTGAACAATATTCCATTGAATGGATAGATCATATTTTGTTTATTCATTTGTCAGTTGATAGGCATTAGGGCTGTTCCCCCATCTTGGCCATTATGAAGAGTGCTGCACCAAATGTGTGTATGCAGACTTATTTGAGTCCCTGTTTTCAGTTGTTTTGGGTCTGATGAGTTTTGCAGGCTTTCAATGCACCTTCCACAGTTTTTCTGTTCCCTTCATGTTTTACTTCTTCTTGTCCTTCTGTCTAACAGACCTGGACCTAAGACCATGGGATGTTGGTTCTACTACAGAGTTCTGGGTACAAGTACTGTGGGGGATAATTTTTTCTTTATAAGTATCTGGACCAATCAGGATTATTGACTACCAATCCCAGAATCAGACTCTAGCTAATTTAAGCAGAAATAATCCAATGAGATAATCTTGTACCTCACAGAATACACAGGAATCTGGACCATCGGCCTTGAGAATGTGTGGGAACTGGGGGAGAGTGGGCATGCAGGGACAGCACACTTTAGGAAGAGCTGCATTCAGCAGGCAGCCCTTAGCCTCCAGACTTTGGAGAGTGGCTACAGCCATCACTGAGGTGAGGCACACTGTTTTAGCTCCCTGCAGACACACACAGACACATATAGAAAGACACACACACACACACACACACACACTACTCTCATGTGCAGAGGCAGAGCTCTTCATGTCAGCCTGAATTATGACTATTTGGAAAGTCCAACTGAAGGCTTGAGAATAGCTCTTTCCTCTGGTCCTACATGGTTGGAACAGATCCCTTCTTGTAGAACCACTTTCGTGTGCCTTTTCTGTACAGACCTGTCCTATCTCCTTGTCTGGAAGAAAACAGGATGCTTTCTCAAATAAGCTGAAGTAGTGCTGCTCAAACTGTCAATATTAACAGACCAGTGGTGCTTTTTTCTAACTCACTTTTGGGTTTCTTTCTGGAGGCTATGAGAAGAATCTTCCCCCTCTCAGTTCATACTTTTTTTTGGTTGTTTTTATTATTGAGATATAACTGACATATAATGCGTAAATTTAGGGTGTATAATTTAAGGTTTGATACATTTATATATTGCAATATTTTTAAGTTTAAATTCAATTAGCCAACATAGAGTACATACTTAGTTTCAGATGTAGTGTTCAATAATTTATCAGTTGCGTGTAACACCCAATGCTCATCACATCACGTGCCCTCTGTAATGCCTACTGTGGCTTTAGCTAGCACCTCTATCATGTCACATAATTATAATTTCTTTTTTGTGATAAGAACAATTAAGATCAAATTTTTTTAGCAACTTTGAAGTTTATAATACAGTATTGTTGCTTATAATCACTATGCTGTGCATTAGATATCCGGAACTTATTTACTTGTTAGTTGCAAGTTTGTAACCTTAAACATCCCTCCAATCCTTCCCCCACCCCCAGGCCCTGGTAACCACTATTCTACTTTCTGTTTTTACAACTTATGCCTTTTTAGATTTTCATATAAGTGATATACAGTATTTGTCTTTGTCTGACTTACCTCACTTAGCATGTTGCCCTCAAGATCCATCCATGTTGTAGCAAATGGCAAGGTTTCCTTCTTCCTCATGGATGAATAATATTCTATCGTGTGTGTATGCATGTGTATGTGTGCATGCACATGTGTGTGTGTGTACTACATCTTCTTTATCCATTTATACGTTGTCATTTAGGTTGTTTCCATTATCTTGGCTAATGTGAATAATGCTGCAATGCCAGCAGGATTTTTTTTTTTTTGTAGAAATCAACAAATTTATTCTAAAATTTGTATGGAAAGGCAAAGAAAGTAGAATATTCAAAATGATTTTGAGTAAAAGACATAGAAACAGAAGACTCCCATTATCATATTTCAAGACTTACTAAAAAGCTACAGTAATCAAAATAGTGTGGGATGACTAAAAAATGTATGTACATAATAGCGTCCAGAATATGACCTGTAGATGGTCAACTGATTTTAAACAAAGGCAATTTGAAGCAGATGGTTATCTGACACTCCACAAAGAATATATCCAAACAGTTAGCAAACATATGGAAATGTATTCATTTTCATTAGTCATCAAGGAAATGGGATACCATTGTTCTACCTTCCAAAAGGCTAAAATTAAAGACTAAAAATTATAATTGTCAGTGAGGATATCAAGCAACTGGAACTCTTATATACTCTTGCTGAGAGCATAAACTCTTAAATACTCTTGCTGAGAGCATACAACCATTTTGGAGAGCTGTTCGTTTCTACTAAAACTAAACATTTGCATACCCTATGACACAGCCATTCTACTTCTAGAAATATCCCAAAAGAAATGCATGGCTCGGTTGGGGGAGCTAAGATGGTGGCATAGTGAGAGGACTCTAGGCCTGCCTCATCCCTCAAACACAGCTAGATAACTATCAAATCATTCTGAAGACCCAAGAAATCGACCTGAGGACTGATAGAACAAACTGTACAACTAGAGGGAGAGAAGAAGTCACATCGAGGAAGGTAGGAAGTGCAGAGACATGGTTTGGGGGAGAAACAGATCACAGGTGCTGCAGAGGGGAGAGAGACATGGTCATGGAGAAAGGTGAGAGAGAGTGGAGCATACAGGGATACACACAAGGAGAACACTTCCCCAAAGCCATTGGCTGGGAAAATGGGAGGGGCTGATTTTTGTGAGTGTTTTCAACCAGTGGGACTCAAAGACTGGAGTTTTAGAGGTTGGTGGGCTTGACTAAGATAGAGGCCTGAGGGTGCTTCCCTACTCCTGGAGAGAGGGCAGGCAAACAACCATGGGGCAGACTAGGTGAAATGAGGATCACCTGAGATGCACGGGGAGAGACTGTTCACTCTTCTTGGAGCACATCTGTGAGAGGTGGCATTCACAGAGCCACCTCTCTGGGGACAAAAGAACCAGTGGGTTCCATTTCCCTCCCCTCAGCATAGGTGCAGAGACATCTGCTGAGGACAGCTAATCTGGACACTGGCTGTTCAGCCTGCTTTGCTCCAAATTCCACACCGCTGCACTCTGGCAGGACTGCCCTTCCTGGTCAAAACTGCATCTGTCCCAGTACAGCAAGACCCCCCCACAGAAGACCAGGCCCTTGCCACAGCACATCCCTAAAGTTTGGAGTTTTAAAAGTCAGAAGACTTGGCTGGGACAGAGCCCAAAGTGCACTGTGTTGCTCCAAGCAGGCAAGCGACCTGGAGACAGACAACATGAAAACAGCAATCTGAAAAATGCCTGGGATGCACAAGAGGAAATTACTCGTTCTTCTGGAGGTGCTTCCTAGAGAGCAGCAAGCAAGGAGAACCCTCTCGGGGGACAAAGGAGCAGGCTAGCACCATTTCCCTCCCCTGCGCCTCAGCATAATCCAACTTCAGTAAACAACACAGAACCAACACGGGCTGCCTAACTTGCTTACAGCAAGTCCTGCCCCTCTGTGCTCTGCTGGTGCTGCTTTTCTTGGGTAAGTGTTCCTGAGGACCAGCCCAACAGGCCCCTTCCCCAGAAGATTAGTGCAAACCCCTCCATGCACCATGGCTGCCACTCTGGAAAACAGTATGGAGGTTCCTCAAAAAGTTAAAAATCTACCTTATGACCCAGTAATGGCACTACTAGGTATTTACCCAAAGGTTACAAAAATACTGATTCAAAGAGATACATGCACCCTGATTTTTATAGCACCATTGTCAACAATATTAAACCTGAAACTAATATTACACTGTAATGTTAACTAACTGAAATTAAAGTAAAAACTTGGAGGAAAAAAAAAGTAATGCATGCTTCAGTGCCCTGAAATACGTGTTTAAGAATATTCATAACAGTATTATCAGTTATAGCCCAAAGCAGGAAGTGCTCCAAATGGCCATTAGTAGAATGGATAAATAAATTAGAATATTATTACACAGAATACTATATAGTAATGAAAAAGAACAAATCACTTCTACATACAATGTCATGAATGAATTTCACAAATGTAATGTTGTTGTTATTTTAAAGTTCATTTATTTATTTATTTTTAAAGATTTTATTTATTTGAGAGAGAGAGAGAGTGAGCACGAGAGGGGGGAGCGGGAGAGGGAGAAGCAGACTCCCCACTGAGCAGGGAGCCTGATGCGGGACTCGATCCTGGGACTCCAGGATTATGACCTGAGCCGAAGGCAGTTGCCCAACCAACTGAGCCACCCAGGCGCCCAAAGTTCATTTATTTTAAACTTATCTCTATACCCAATATGGGGCTCAAACCCATGACTGGGAGATCAGGAGTCACATGTTTCCCCAAATGAGCCAGCCAGACATGCTGGGAAAAGTTTTCAATTAGCAATAATCGTGCCTCAGATAAATCTCATTGGCTGTGATACTGGCATTGTGCAAAGCTACAAATGTAACATTGTTGAAAAGAAATCAGCTGTAAAAGAATATATACCATATGATCTATTTACATAATGTTTAAAACAGGGAAATCTATTATATTTGAAGTCATATAGATGGTTATATCTAGGAGGAGAGAAAAATGATTGGCATGGGGTACAAGGAAAGACTTCTGAGGTGTTAGTAATATTTCATTTCTTAACCTGGTGCCTGTGTTAACTTTGTGAAAATTCTTCAGGTTGTGTGGTTTTAATTTGAGTACTTTTCTTTATGTAAATCTTTCTTAAATAAGAAGTTTATTTAAAAAATACATATATATGTATATATTTGTTTTTGCCTTTTTGATCTTAAAATGGAATCAAACTGCACATACACTTAAACGATTTCCTTTTTTCATTTAATGTTTTTATTCTGGAATTATACATTATTTATATATTTATTTTATATGTTTATATATGCAACTAGAGTTAGATCATTAGATCTCTGTATGGTCATTATTATGTTTGAGGAAAATCACTCTTGCTGTTATTTGGGGAGCAGATCTGAGAGGGAAAAACTGGTGACAAGGAAAGAAGTTAGATGACTGCCAAATTTTTGGAGAAATTAGGGTGACCTGATCAAAGACAGTGGAAAGAACAATGACAATGGGACCTGAAGTTTAAGAAATGTTCTTGAAGCATTCCCATAAGAGCCAGTAAACTAATTGGGTGTTGGAGGTAGTAGAAAGTAAAAGCTCTAAGTTAATTTCCATGCTTTTTACATGAATGATAGGTATTCCAACTGTAGCTACACATTAGAATAACTTAGAGGGCTTTTTAAAAATAATAAGAATGTGCTTTCTCTTTCGATAAAAACCAATTAAATTAGAATATCTGAGAGTAGGGCCCATGCTTTGGTACTTTTTCAAGATTCCAGGCAATTTCATTCTGTGGCGTGGCTGAGAACTTTTGCACTAGACTTTAAATCTCTCATGGACTGGGAACATCTAATTTGTTATTGAGTCCTAAGAACCTGGCAAATGTTTGATATTCAGGATATGTTTAACAGAATTAATAGATAAATGAAGGGATATAGGAAAGAGGAACAAGTTCTGGGCAGAATAGGTTCTGGACATTTTGAATTTGAAATGCTGTGATACATCCATGAGGTGACATGAAGTGGACCTATAAGGGCTTTTAGCTCTAACTCCAGAAAAAACTTAGGGTTGAAATGTAAACTTAGGAAACATGGCAAAATGGCTGGTGGTTTGAGCCACGGGTATACATCTAAACATGGCTCCGGAGGACTACAGACTTTGAGAAACAAGAGGAAGAGACAATCTAGAGGAATGGATGAGGGAATAATCCAGCCCCTCAGTTAATGGCCCATAATCTTGGTCCAGGAATTGCATTGTTCATACTTCTTCTTCTACTCCCCTCCCTCTAAGGGCTAGGACTCCAGTTCCTACTAACAAACATTCTAGATGCACCTTCCTACTGCCTGACTGTGAGTCCTTTGACTTTCTGTACCTCAGAGTCCCAGTAGTTGCCTTACTCCCATGATTGTGTCTAATTCCAATTCCCTGGTTTTCTGTCTTTGGTGTTTAGCTGCAATTATTTTGTTGTTGTTGACTCATAATATATAACATGATGGTTATAAGAGAGAGAAAGATTTTTGAGGCTTTTAAAGCTCTACAATTTTTTTTTTTTTTTTACAAATATGCATATATTTTCTTTTTGGTAAAAATTTGGTTAATGAAAACCTTACTTAGATAATTTTAATCTTGCAATCATCATTAAAACTGTAAATGTGTATATTTTATTATCTTTGAGAATTAAATGGTGAAAACATCCCACTTATTCATAAGAATATTACCGATTTCGGGGTGCCTGGGTGGCTCAGTCCGTTAAGCGGCTGCTTTCGGCTCAGGTCATGATCCTGGGGTCTTGGGATCGAGCCCCACATCCGGCTCCCTGCTCAGCGGAGAGCCTGTTTCTCCCTCTCCATCTGCCTGTCACTCTGCCTACTTGTGCTCTCCCTCTGTCAAATAAATAAATAAAATCTTAAAAAAAAAAAAGAATATTACCGATTTCATGTGTGTTCACTAGTTTTTTGCTCCATCCCAAATATTTCTCTATTTATAGTCTGAAATAATCACCTCTAGCTGGGTGCAAACAGCTTCCTGTTCATGCCATTAAAAATAACAGTGCATGAGAATGTTTCAAATTTAAATATTATAAGGTTTAGTTGTAAGTTTATGTCAAGGGACCAGACATAGTGAATTCTTATATATAAATTGGTCTGATCATGTCAGAAAATATTTCTAGGCAGCAATTCATCTTACTAATATGTAATCAAGAAACAGCATTTGTTAGCTCCTTGATATTTTGTTTTGGTGATCGCTGCATTAAAAAAAATACCTTATTTTTGTTTAATCTTGAAAGTTTGCCAAAAAAAATACTTTTGAGTTTAATATACTTGGCATGCTGGGAATATCGAGA
Organism: Neomonachus schauinslandi; assembly: GCF_002201575.2. Classification (NCBI taxonomy): domain Eukaryota; kingdom Metazoa; phylum Chordata; class Mammalia; order Carnivora; family Phocidae; genus Neomonachus; species Neomonachus schauinslandi. Next base: position 72,190,267 of record NC_058410.1, on the reverse strand, counting down.
TAAACAACCCATGTTTTTAAGAATAGTAGGCTGTATCAGTCAGGGTTCCATTAGAGAAGCAGGATCAATAGGACACACACACATCTATCTATATCTACCTCTGTTTATATAGTAAGGGATATATAATAGATCTTAGACCTTATGCAATTACAGGCGCTAAGTAGTCCCTGGAGGCTATTTCTTCTGTATCTAAAGCTATATCCTGAAGGCAGCAGCAAACAGGCATTTGGGAAGGGCGGATGGATATGAAGTGGGGGAAGCAAGAAACGGACGAACCCACAAAGAGGAACTGGAACTCGTCAGTGTCTCTCCGTCTTTACGCCTAGGTGGCACGGTGTCTTGCAGGTGAAGTTGGGGCTCTGCCATGGGGCTTAACAAGCTCCAGGCCCAGGAGTCAGAGAAGCTGAAGAAGGAGCCAGCAGGTGGTGTGGCGGCTGGGGGCCTCACTGCCGCCGGCACCATCCGGAGGAGCCTACAGATAAGCAGCACTGAGTGTGAGATGCAGCCGGGTCTTATTCCTGCACTGAGCTTCCAGGTGTAAAAAGTGAAGATAGCTGCTGTTTCGTCTCCACATTTCAAATCTTGCCTAATGCCTCTTGTGGCCCAGACTAACCCAGAACTACGCCGGGGAGGGAATTCTGGAAAATGTAGTTCCGGTCTAACTAAGTTGACATGATGTAGATACACACGCTTGTCCATTTGTCTGTCATTAGACAGTGACCTTGTGAAGAAGTTAGAAAATATATATTCACGTTACTGATGAGAGAGGACATCGAGCCTCTGAATAGTCATGTGATGGCCAAGGCCCCAGGTAATGAGAGGAGGGTGGAACCAAGGTCAGTGTGCTGGTCTTCTGATTCTCCGCCCTGTGCCCTTCTAACTCTCCCACTGCCTGTAGACACTGGTGCCAACCCCAAAGATTATATTGCTCCCTTGTGGCATTTATGTAGATTTGATGCATTATTTTTCCAATCTTACTTATATGACATTCATATTGAAATCATTGGGCCCTTTGAATAAATCTGGGAGGACTAGATAAGTAGTTGTACTCAAGGAGAACACTAACAAAAGTTCAAAAGAACTGATTTAAATTTTAAAACAATGGATTTTGCTTTCCTTGATTCTCTTTTCCTCCTCTCTTAGATTTTCTTCTTTAATAGTTGCAAGGACAACTAATTCAGGAATGATTTGTATTACTTGAGTGGACTGCTTTCTGGATGGTATTGTGTGACTTCGTTCCATTGATGCTGACTCATTCCATTGCGGCTGGATAATGTGCTATTACTTCAAAAGGTCAAAGTCTCAAATTTCTCTAAAGATTACATTGTGGGTAGAAGCAAAAAAGGAGGGGTTGCGAGTAGTGGGTGTATTTAACAAGTTAATCCCCAGTAATTGAGAGCTAAAGACATACAGGTAGTCTAATAAGAATTCATTTTCTTGGTTGAAAAATGGTAACATCCAGAGCATAAATTCTTGTACCTGTGAGTTAGGTTTATTTGGTATTAGCTACTGATCTTCTGTGGAGGGTTAAGTAAAAATCATTCTGCTTCTTTTTATATAAAATGGGACTAATCTTTCCCCTACCATTTCCTACACAGACATAAGCTGAAAATTAATAGTTAGCAATATAACCATTTGGATGAGACAACAGGCTACAGCTCTGTAAATGCAATCTTATATTCAATCTTGGTTTCCCATCAGGATTTCTGATTCTGATGAAGCTAAGTCCTCAGTGCATTGAAAATCAACTGCTATCTCATCTCCAGCAATCTCACATACTGCAACCCACTTCAAATCACTTTCTTTTTAGCCTTATAATCAATAACTCATGAAAAAAAACAGTATGTCAAATGATACGCTTTCTCGAGTTTCTAAAAAAACGTTAGCATTTTGGCTTGTCATATGTCTAATTCATCCTACTTGAACTCTGCTTTGTAGAAAATTTCTAGCACAGTGCCTAAAACAGAGTATTTTATAAATACTAGTTTCCTTTTCTCTTCATCAGTCTGGGAAATATTACTGTGTAGCAAAGTTTTTCAATTGAATCTTCATTTATTCCAGGTAGAATCATAGACTTTCTTTTTGGGTTGGAAGCATCATATTGTCAAAAGTAAACTTTATCCTTATTTTATAATTAAAAAGCAATTAACATTTATTTTTATTTTTATTTTTGGGATAGATTTGGGGAACCAATACATCTAGTGCTGGGCAAGAGAAACCAAGGAAGGGAAGTACTCTATTTATGTTGCACCCCTTGGGCTGTATTTTCAAAGAGTTGGGTTCTTTTATTCTAATGCCATTGAAAATATGATTAGGAATTTTGTTCTGGATCCAATTTTTTTAGGGACAAAGTATCCATGCTTGCTGTTTCCCTAGTTTAGTAGATCTAGCACTCAGTGTCAAGGGTACAGTAGTTGCATTAAAGATACTAAAAATGTGCTTGTATATTCCTTCTCATTGTGCAGATACCAAGCCAGACACTTCACTAGCTACCTAACAACCAATTATACCATCTGGAGAAACAACCTAACTTTTCCAAATGTTTGCTTCTCATCTGGAAAAGAAAACTTTTCTTCTTAAGGAAAGGAAAAAAAAAGAAAGCTAGGGCATCAGCAGTCTGAATGTGTTGGGGGCTTGTAGCATTAAAATAAATAGAAAATCCAGGTCAGAGTTGGAGGAAAGATAATGATAGGTTAATTCTTAGACATGTTAGTTTCTAGCTTGGTGATCAATTAGTAGTGGAAAGACATTAGAAATCAAACAATTCTATCATCCATCTCTTTTTAAAAATCTCTTGCACATCTGGTAGAAATAGCAGAACTAAAGACAGTCTAAAGAAGTCAACAAAAGTGGTCAAGGGTGCGATGACACCTAGGGAGGGGGGTGTGGCCAGGCAGAGGAAAGGCATTTTCCAGATACCACTGTATTTGAGCTACAAGGCATAAGTGGACCTTTGAGAGATACACATTGAGGGACAATTAAAAGGACAACTATTGAGTTGAGCAAAGATTTCAGAGGCAGAAAGAAATGACTTCCTACTTTTGCATCATAGTTGGACAAAAAGTGTTGGAAGAGACATTTGGGCTGAGAAAATAGGGCTAGTGTTGGTGAGTGTGGCAAACAGGGATCTTTTAGTTTCTGCTACCTCTAGGTTTCTTTGATTCTCTTATTTTCCAACTGGGTCTGACTCCAACATTGAAAAAAGTATTTAGTGTTTTCCCTATCCTATCACTCAATCAGCTCTCCTCTTCTCAATTTTTTTAATGAACACCATGAGGCCAGGGATTTTTTTCTCTTGTTTTTAGTAATATCCCTGGCATCTAGTAGAATGCCACATATGGAACACTTCACAAATATTTACTGAATATACTTCATGCCATCAGCAACCTTCCTTCCACAAAGATAAGAGGTAGTCTTTGATATATGTCATGGATTCATACCTTCCTGTACATTTCTACTTCCTTCCCACTACCCTACCCTGGATTCACATACCTTCACTCTCTCACCCTTGGATTATTGTAATTGCCTTTTAGCTATTTTTCTCCCTTCTGGTCTTTGCTAGCCAATTGATGTTTTATTGCCTTATTAATTTTTTTTTGTTTCAAGTTGTTATTTAAATTCCAGTTAGTTAACATAGAATATAATATTAGTTTCAGGTGTAGAATTTAGTGATTCATCACTTACATACAACACCCAGTGCTCATCACAAGTGCCCTCCTTAATCCCCATCACCTATGTAACCCATCCTCCCACCCACCTCCCCTCCAGCAACCCTGAGTTTGTTCTCTATAGTTAAGAGTCTGTTTTATGGTTTACCTCTTTCTCTCCCCGTCATGTTCATTTGTTTTGTTCCTTAAATCCCACATATGAGTGAAATCATATGGTATTTGTCTTTCTCTGACTGACTTATTTCACTTAGCATAACACTCTCTAGCTCCATCCACATCATTACAAATGGCAAGATTAGTTTTTCTAAAGCACAGTTTTAATCATAATACTTTTCTGCACAAAGAATGACTCTTCATCACTTGTCTCATAATTTATACTGCTCTAAATACTTAATTGGCCTTACTTCCCTCATTTATAAAACTGGGGAATTGAGCAAAATAATCTACAAAAATCCCATTCTGCATTCATACCCACATGGTTCTATTTCACTTTATAATTTTTCAGGAGGAGGTGGTTTGGGACTCTTGAAAAGTATGTGGTTGATCATCTTGAGTGAGAGAATTGGGACACACTTCTCTTTGAAAAGGGGTGGGTCATTGAAGAATAAGAGAACAGATACAAAAGCATCTGTGTCTTTGACTTGTTGGTCCCTGCTGAAGAACACAGGAAACTACCCAGGGCAGGTGGTGGTCCTATGGAGGTAGTAACAGATGGCACAAATAGGCATGGCTGTCCTAACAAGCAACTGAGGAAAACCAGCCTACTTTGGTCTATAGCTGAGAAAGTCAACAAGGATGCAGTTGGCCACCATATAATTAACAAAGCACATAATTTGAGTGTTGTATTATAATCTTGAATAGTTTTCATTTATATATCTTATAAACAGGGAGTAAGACTTCACTCATCTCTGTGGTGCTTTTTTAAGTTAAAGAAAAGCACACAAGAAAATGTGAAGTGGGTGAAGTTTTCTGTAATGCATATTTGAAGTCTGATTGACCTGTTCTGAGGTACCACATAGCTTTTGGTGAAGGAGGGGAGCACGAGAAATTCAGGATCAAAAGGACATTTTGTGGCTCATCCTGAAATATTACCCACTCCAGTCTGGGAAATATGAATGGCTACTCTTTAAGTTTCTATGTTACAGTGGTCCTCAAATCTTTTTGGCTTATCTTCAGGTTCCTAAAACTAACTATATTGGGGACCTGGGCTTTAGGGACCATATATCACTGGCCTCCATGTGGCAGCACTTTATTTCCACAAATTTATTTCCTTGGAATCCCCCCATGAAGCATCTATTCCAGCCCAACTGGACTTCTGACCAGACCCTTGGTTTCTCTAAACCTAGATGACAGACTGAATGTAAAGATGGTCTAGTGAGAGAGCCATGGGACAAAGAATTAGAAAGAAATCTCATAGACCTGTCAGGAGTCCAAACGTCAACTATTAACTAGCATTATGATCTTGAGCAAGTCAATTATTTCTCATAAGTCTCAAATTCCTCATTTGTCAAATGTGGATATTAAGTCAAAAAGCCACAGATCTTGAGGGTTAAGTGATACAATGTACAAGCAAATTCTTTATATACTTTAAAGTAGTACATTGGTCTGAGGTGTTATCCTATCTTGTATTATTCTGTGAGTTCATGTATTTCTCCATGGAAGAGACTGTATGTTCTCATTTTTGTCCTCCCTGACACCTATGTCATTCTCCAGATGCTGTGGGGCAGAGAGCAGAAATGAACAACTAAACTGTCATGCACATCCAGATTGGTGTCTAAAATCTAAGTTGTGTGTCCCTTCCTCTTTTCATTTCTCACATGCTTACTTCAGCCATTTGCCAAAACTGACCTTGGAAAATCTTATTTTGAGAGCACTTGGCTAATGAGAAATTCTTTGAAGGTAGGAATCTTTGGCTGTTAAGGAAACTTAGAAAAGACAGACTTTCTGATGTGGGATTTAGGGCAGATTCACAGCAGATACCCTCTTTTGATGGGAAGGTTAGATATTTTATTTGGTCACTTGTATACAGCTGCTCAGGATATAATTTTCTCTAAGGGCAAACACAACTGAAGGATGTACAATCTTTAGAAAACAGCTGGGTGACAAAACCTTATGAGATTATGTCACTCTTTGCCCCTTAATAATTGAATTACATTATATAATTTGCCATGTTTGTATAGTATATTTTTTAACCCTCTTACATTTGTAAGTGTACAACACATTGTTGACTATAAGCTCAGTGTTGTACAGCATATCTCTAGAGCTTATTCTTTTTGCTTAACTGAAACTTTATGCATGTTGATTGGCAACTCCTCATTTCCCACCCCTCACCTCAGTCCCTTGCAACCACCATTCTACTCTTTGATTTTATGAATTTAACTATTTTAGAAACCTAATGTAAGTGAAATCATGCAGTATTTGTCTTTCTGTGTCTGGCTTATTTCATTTAGCATAATGTCCTCTGGCTTCATCCATGTTGTCACATTTGTAGAACTTCCTTCTTTTTAAAAGCAGAATAATATTCCATTGTATGTGTGTACCACATTTTCTTTATCCATTTATCCATCAGTGGATACTTAGATTGTTTTCACATCTTGGCTATTGTGAGTAATGCTACAATGAACATAGAACTGCGAATAACTCTCCAAATCTTGATTTCAATTCTTTTGGATAAATGCATAGAAGTGGCATTGCTCAATCATATGGTATTTCCATTTTTAATATTTTAAGAAACTTCCATGCTGTTTTTCATAGAGGTTGCACCATTTTGAATTCTCACCAACAGTTGTACACTATATTTTAATGGCTGTTATGTTCCCCTGGTTCAGAGAACTTTGCCCTTGACTAGTCACCTTTCAGAAGGAGGCACCAGAAGGTGCCTCTTTTTTTTTTTAAGATTTTATTTATTTATTTGACAGAGAGAGACACAGCGAGAGAGGGAACACAAGCAGGGGGAGTGGGAGAGGGAGAAGCAGGCCTCCCGCGGAGCAGGGAGCCCGATGCGGGGCTCGATCCCAGGACCCTGGGATCATGACCTGAGCCGAAGGCAGACGCTTAATGACTGAGGCACCCAGGCACCCCCAGAAGATGCCTCTAAATGTGTTCATAGCTTCATGCTTACAAGTTTTTTCTTTTCCTTTTGCAGTGACAGACTCAGCTAGAAGTGCCAAATACAGAGAAAAGACTTTAGCAAGAATGGAATAATCCCCTTTTCAGAGTCTCTGACCAAATCTGCTTAATTTTAATTAAGATTGGATGGTCATATAATTTTAAAAGACAAAGTAGTTAAGAGCTCTGAATGTAGGAAATCTGATTTTACTCTTTCATAAGCACAATGGTAGATGGTCGATTTTAGCAGAGGAAAGAAACACTTGTAATTGGAACTATCTAGCGCTTACCCTTTGCCGGGTACTAGTAAATCTATACCTTCTGTGTCCATTAACTCAACTCATGAACCCTCTCAACATCCTTCAAGGTAGGTATAATAGTGATCTATATTTTGTAGAAGTTGATGAATGCAGAAGTGAAGAAGCACATCACATAGATGGTAAATAGCAAAACTAGACTTTTCACCGAGGCCTGTCTCCACAGACAGTGCTCAGAACCAATACTCGGTCTCATTTGTAACAGTAAGCAGCTCTGCAGTAAAGGCAGAGGGTCTCTCAGCTCCCACTAGCTTGGGTAACTAATGACTCTTTTGCAGACTCATACCCATGCGACAACTGAGTTAATCCTGAGGAGGGCAAAAAGCCCAGTAGTAATTCAGCTGCAGAAGGTGGATCTGGAATTATTTTTGCTGGCACAGACCCAGTGTGCCTGGAGTGAGTCCTGAGTGTCCCCTGCCATCATTTGAAATCTTAGCTTTCCCCAATCTTTGCTCTGCTGGCCCTGGCTATTGTATGAGGCTTCAACTCATTCTCTAACCCACATCTTCTATCCCCGAAACTGGGACTTCTCTAAATTCCAACCAGCTTCTTAGCAGCTCTGGGTTTGTCCTGGATTTTGCAAGGCATCTCAGGAGAGAAGGAGAGAAAGCCAGATCTTTCTCTCAATGCCCTTAGCCACTGACTGGGATTCTGCTATGAATACCTTAGAACTTTGGCACCAGTGTTTGCTCTCACAACTCACCATCTCCATCTGGCCATATGGATTGATCAGTTAACTTGCTCTGACAATACCAGCAGATGAATGCCATGATGGGAGCCCCTCCTATAACTGAGGTTAGATTTTCCAGTCCACTTACTTCCTATTCCCAGTCTCTCTCTTTCTTATCCACTTTTGTCGCAGCATTCCGCATGCCCTGGCCTGCTTGGGTTGGGATATAATTCTCTTTATGCAGATTTCTGTGGCATAGCTGTTGAGTTCTGTGCAGCTACTCAAGTGCCATCGCCTCCACTACCAGGACCAGCCTGGGGAGCCTGTGAAGCCAGTGGTCTTTGATGTCTCCTGGGCTATTTTAGAAGCTTACCTTGCCCTGAATCCTGATGCTCTCACATTTCCCAGGTACCCCTCACTCTCTCAACTCTTTCCTTACCTCTTCTTCCTCATATCTTAGGGCCCAGCTGGTGACATTAGTGACAATGGATTATTCAGATAAACCATTCAGAGCCAAGGTGTTTGGCAGGTTACAAAGGACTCTCAGTGGCTAATGCAACAAAAGTATTTTTAAAAGTTGGGGAAAAAACCAAACCAAATGTTTGCAAATATTCCTTTACAATTCTAATATATCTTATAACTTTCAAAGCTGTTTCCTATGTATTTTGGTTGATTGCGAAAATAGACACAAATTCTTTGATGCTCTTCTTATCAAACTCTTTCCTTGAGTTTGTTCTTAACCATGTAATAACTTGCATCAGTCAACGGGACATTTCTGAACATGATGCAAACAGAGGCTTAAAAAGCAGGTGTGCAATGGGACTCCAGTGCTTTTTGGAACCCTGAGATCACCCAGCCCAGGTTGGCCTTCGGGAGAATGAGAGACATGTGGAGCAGGGATGAAGAGCCCCAGCTGAGCCCCTAGATAAGTATCCTGCCATCTGCCAGACATATGAGTAAAGCCATCCTGGACCACCTAGCCCCAGCCAAGCCACCAGCAGTTTTTAGAGACGAACTATATGAGCCCAGATTGGAAGAACCCTCCAGCCAACCTGCAGAATCATGGAAAGAATTAAAATTATTATTTAAGACACTAAGCTTTGGCATGGTTTGTTATGTACCAATAGCTGACCGATGGATACATGTTATCTCATTCGATCCTCATGATTTCCCCATGGTGATGACAAGTTAAGCGACTTGACTAAGATGCTTAAATTGTAAGTAGCAGAGCCAAGGCCAGGTCCTGGGTGGGCTCTCAACTCCTATGCCAGTTCACTGTCCACTGCACCCGGCTGCCTCTCCATCTGTCAGAGGCATACCTGATGAGATCCTATGGAATAATGAAACACGACGATGCAAAGAGCCTTAGACATAGCTTGTACTACTCTCTTAATCCACACTTGAGGAATCTGAGGCTCACCAGGGTTTGCCTTAGTTCTTAAAGCTCGGAAGGTACATAGCAAATACCTTTCTCACTCACCTTCTCATGCCCTCTCCATTTCATGGAGCTCTGTGCTCTGGTTGCAGGCCCCAGAAAATTAAATATCTTAAGGCAAGATGGTGACAGTAAGGTAGTGTGGTGGTGGGGACAGCATTTCAGGCAAGCACATGTCTTTGTGTGTTTGGCCCAGGATGCTGCTTTTAGAACTCTTGAATAATGATAGGTGGCTAGCTGCCTCTTCCCTTGCCTCGAGTTAACTGTTAGTAATGCTTCTTCTCAGAGACCAGGGCCTCCAGAAGGACATTACTGGTAGTTTTCTGCTATTGTTTAGTAGCAATTCTGCTAAAAGTCTGTTGTGAAGGAAACACTGGAAAAGGGCAGAATCCCAGTCAGTGGCTGAGGGCATTGAGAGGAAGATCTGGCTTTCTCTCCTTCTCTCCTGAGATGCCTTGCAAAAGCGAGGACAGAAAAGAAAGAGGAAATAGACGCTGGTTTTAGACAAGTCACCCACAGGTACACATAGAACAACAGAACTTAATTCTGTTTTGGCCTCTTTAGCAAAGTGCTGCCACTTCTACAGCTTGATTTCTTCTCATCCTCATAAAGCCCTTTCTTTACCAATCTGTATGTATTCAAACAGCCATCCACCAACTTTTGGGGTGCAAGTGAAGCACCTTAGTCTTGACCCCTCTTGCCCCAAGCCTAAACAAAGTCTTAAAAATGAGGTCAAGGATCAGGGATAGGGCTTACAGTGGGAGTACCATTAAAAACCAGTATTTTCACAACAAACAAACCAAAAAAACCCCAGCACTTTCTTCTAGTATTGATTTGCAGACCTTACCTCTCAGGTGTAATATTTTAGGTATATTGTTTCTATTCTAAAATATCTTCCTTTAGAGAATTGTTCATATGAGGGTAATGAGATATGCAGACAAATGGGATGTGCAGAGTATGCTGTACAGTCCATGAAGATTTTTCATGCTTGTAATGGGGAGACAGCAAAAGATTACTGGTGTTCAGGAAAGGGAGAGGTATACTTGCTTCTTTTCTCTTATCAAATTACAACCCTCCCCCGTCTTGTTATTCCATTTCCTGACTTTGAATTCCTACTTTTATAAAGTTATACTAACTGGAGAAATATCTTGTCATTGCTACTTATATACATGTTTTATATATATATTTAAATTTCTATTGCATGCAAAAGGGGAAACTGTACTTGAATCTTTGTGGTTTTTTCTAGGGTATTTCTTTTGTGGTACCCCTTTCTGAGTCCTAGATGCCTTCTCTGAGTATCAGAAGCATAGCAAGAGGGTAAGGGTAAAGAGCATTCCTATGGTCATGGCCCTGGGGATCCTAGAAAGGAGCCATTTCTCCTGCTGCCACAGAGGGTGGAAACAGGAAGTGATGATGATGGTCTGATTGTTTAGCCTCAAAGCAGCCTTTAAATCATTTGGTTGTAAGAGGTGAATTCATTTAAATAATATAGTTTATTTAAATAACTTAAAAACAGTAATAACAAAAAAGCGGCATTATACACACTTCTTAGACAAGAAGACACCACTAACTTGGCTAAATAGTAAATGAAGTGAGCTGACAGCTCCGGGGAAAATTCAGATGCCTGCTTTTATCCAAATTGTCTATAAGTGCACAATAGCTCTCATTGTCATATTAGGAAAATTGGGGAGAGAAAATAGATCTAATTTCCTATTCTTGTCACCACCTTGCTCAGAATCCTTGAGTAGCTTCTCAGTTTTACTCTAGATATCAAATGAAAACTTCTAGCCAGGGCCTTCAAAATTGCGGCTTGTCTTTCTTGTCTTCCCTCATCTCTTTCAGCACCTCAGCAGGGGCCTTCTTCTACAACCCAAACAACTTCCCTGTAGCATCCTGAGGCCAGGTTTCCCAAACTCTCTATTCACTGGGTGTACACTCTGGCCAGGTGCTCAAACAACCCCAGTTTTTGCCCATGTGCCTTGCATGCACTGGAGTCTCTTGATTTCTCAACATGTCTACTCCTACTCAGGGTCAGGTTAGTATTCTGGAAAGATTATCCTGACAAGGATTTTGTGAGTGGAAGGCTGGGTAGGAGGTGACAGAGCAGAGGGTTATTGGTAGGGGAAAATACAAGCAGTGGGGGTGGAAAGGAGTGGTAGGAATTGCTTCTTTACATATTGGGAAGTAAGAGGGCAGATGACTTAGAGCCCAATTCAATATAAAAAGTGAAGGAGAACAGGGGATATGTTTACTTGATTCTATGTATTTTCATTTACTCATATTAACCATTAATTATCCAGATGGATTAATGGAAACATTTCATCTTTTTTACTATGGTCACCTTTAATGATAACTTAAAGAGTATGTATATACATTTGTGTGTATGTATATATGTACATATATATATACATAAATATACAAAATATATAGGAAAGTGATCTCTGGTTATCAGAATTTTACTTTTAGAAGCACAAGAGTTTGGATCATGTTTAGCTACTTACATGAAGATATAGTCTTACTATAAAAATGAAAATTACTTGCAGATTATAATTTCCTTCTCCTTAAGGAATACAAGCCCATGTTGCCGGGGTAAGGACAGCAAATGCTGTTACCCCCAAGGCACAGGTGAAGAACCACTATAGTGAAGAAAAAGGGAGAAAGCCTTCTGCCCATGGCGAAGAACAAGGAATCTTCCTGGGCTCAGACCTGGAGGATAGGTTCACTGAAAAAGCCCCCCCACCCCAAGATCAGGGTCACAGAGTCTGCATTTGAGGTTGACCCAGAACAGCTGAGATTTCCCACCTTCCATCCCTCACCCCACCAGGCCAACAAGCACCAAGAAGTAACAAACAACTGCAGACTATCTTTAGAGGAAGGACAAAAATATGGAGAAAGACCCTCCCAGAGGTGTAGGTGCACAAGCAATGCCTAAAGCTGAGGGTGGAGCAGAAACATTGAAAAAATTCTGTGGCATCCCCAGCCTAAACATGAAGTCACACAAGAGAAATTTGAAGCAGTACAGTAGAAGTAACTTTAGTAACAGCAATACCAAGTTCAACTCCTGATGAGATTGACTCAACCACACATGCTGATGGGCTAGCAGAAGAGGGATGACCATTTCTAGGCATGAATTCAATTTACCTTAGTCTCATGAAATGCTTTGTTAGCTGCTGTAGGATTTTGGCTCTTACTTTCACTATTGTGAGAAACCATTGGAGGGCTTTCAATATCATGAGTTTTAAAGGGATATGTCTGGATTCTGAATTGGTTGCAGACAGAGGAGGGAAGGGTGAAAGCAGAAGGCCAGTTTGGAGGCTCTTACAGTCATCCAGGTGAGAGATGTTTTATGATTTCTTGTAGTAGCAGTGGAGGTGGTGAGACAAGCTCAGCTTCTGGATCTATTTTGAAGATAGAGCCAATAGGATTTGATAATGGATTGAGGGGTAGAGGAGAAAGAGAAATGGGAACAATAACTCCAAGATTTGTGCCCTGAACAGCTGGAGGAGTGAGTTGACAATGAATACACTAGGGAATATTGAAGGTGGAACAGATGGGGAAAGTATAAGCAAGCATTTGGGTTTGGCGATGTTGAACATGAGATGCCTATTAGAGATCACAATGAAGCTAATGAGTAGACAGATGAAGATATGAGCCTGAGTTCAGGGGAGACAGCAGGCAGGGCATTAAATTTGGAAGGTGTTAGCAATTACATGGTATTTGAAGCAGTGAGACAAGATGACATTATCTATGGAATGTCAGTAAAGAAGAGAAAAAGCTGAAGGACTGAGCCCTGGGGTCTCCAGCATTCAGAAGTAGTGGAAGTGAGGAGAAACCAGCAAAGAAAGTTGAGAACAAATAGCCAGTGAGGTAGGAAGAAAACCAAGAGAACAATGAATAATGCTTCAAAAAGGGAGTGGTCATCTATATTAAATGCCGCTGATAGAGATGAGGATTGAAATTATATATATATATATATTTTAAAGATTTTATTTATTTATTTGAGAGAGAGAGAATGAGAGACAGAGAGCAGGAGAGGGAGGAGGGTCAGAGGGAGAAGCAGACTCCCTGCCGAGCAGGGAGCCCGATGCGGGACTCGATCCCGGGACTCCAGGATCATGACCTGAGCCGAAGGCAGTCGCTTAACCAACTGAGCCACCCAGGCGCCCCGAGGACTGAAATTATATTTTATGACTTTAGTTCTTTGTGATATTAAGGTAACATTTTTTCCAGGTTGTTGGTTATAAAAAATTTTTTTTGTACATAGAAAAGGTATCAACTTTATGTAATAAGTTCCACTGAATATTTTCTAATTTTTGATTTTTAACCTGGGACAACCTTTTTCATATAGAAATTAGAAATTATATTTTATTCTAGTTTTTATAGTTTATCATATTTCAATTTTTATAAGTAGTTTTAATTCCAACATCAAAGAGATACATCATGAATTAGTTAACAATTTGCTTAATGTTGAAAATTTATATTTCAAATTTTTGTTGATACAAAAATATACCATAAAGATTTATTTTTTTATGTCATTCTACCTCTCTCCATTTTTCAGAGCATGATGGGTTTTTTGTTTGTTTTTTAAAGATTTTGTTCATTTATTTATTTGAGAGAGAACACCAGCTGGGGGAGGAGCAGAGGGAGAAGAAGAGAGGGAATCTCAAGCAGAACCCCACTGAGTGTGGACCCCAACGTGGGGCTCAATCTTACGACCCTGAGATCATGTCCTGAGCCAAAACCAAGAGTTGGACCCTCTACCGACTGAGCCACCCTGGCGCCCCAGAGCATTATGTTTTAATATGACTCATCAGGGTATAGATAAATAAAATTTTTCATTGTATATTATCTCTAGAAAAGCACAGATACTTAAATTTGAATGTATGCCACAAGAACAGAATAATTTTGTCTTAATTTTCCTTGCATAAACTCCGAAGGAAACTATGCAGACAAAAAATAAAAATAGTCTTCCCTCCATATAAATGCACCCCTCACATATGAAAACAATGCCTTTAACAATAAAAAAATAGCACAGCTTCATAACCAGGGATAAAAAATACCATAAAGATTTAAGGCAAGGGATGTATTACCTACATTTTTAAAGATATCTTTTGGGAATACACTTACATGCAAAAATTATTAAGCCATAAAATTATTTAAAAAGTATAGCATTCTGAGGTTGCATTCACATTCTGTGGAAAGGAAGAAAAAAAAGGAAAAAAGCATAACATTTAAAATAATATCTCTTTTAATCCCTCAGACCTGAAGTTTAAGAAATTTATTCACTAATTCAACAAATATTTTTTGAGTATCTCTGTGTTCACCTATACATTCCAGAAAGTGTTCCAGGTGCTGGTGCTACAGTAAACAAACAGGGGAAAAAAATTCCTGCTCTGGTGGAACTTACATTTATCTGGGGCAGATAGGCCAATAAATGAAAATCATAATAAATAAGTAAATTATATAGTATGATATATCATCATAATAAAAAAGTAAATTTTATAGTGTGTTAAAGGGGATATACGCTATGGAAGGAAATAGAGCAGGATAAGGGAGATTTAGTGATGGTGGAGAGGCAGTGGTGACAGTCTAAATGAGATATCTGAGGTAATCCTCATTGAGGCACCATTGTTGAACAACTAGGAGGCAAACAGATGAAGGAGTTTGCCAAGTGGAGAAAGAGGGCTCCAGCTAGAGTGAACAGCTGGTGCAAAGGTCCTCTGGAGAGATCATGTCTGGTATGTTTGATGATACGAAGGATGTCCATGTAGCTGGATCAGAGTGAATAAAAGGGAGAGTAGTAAGAGATTTGGCTGGAGAGGTAATAGGAGGCCAGATCATCTAGAGTTTTATAGGCTACTGTGGAGATTTTGTTTTTATTCTGAGTGCCACTGGGAGCTACTGCAAAGTTTTTTTAATGGAAGAGAGACATCATATGGCTTACAGTTTAACAAGATCACTTACTCTTTGTAGAGAATAGACTGTAAGGGGCAAAAGCAGAATAAGGGAAGTCAGCAAGGATGCTTCAGTATTAATCCTATTGAGAAATAATAGCAAATTAGATTGATTTGGACTAAATTAGTTGTAGCAGATAAGAATCAGATTCTGGATATATTCCAGAGAAAGAAAAGACTGGTTTGTTTATGTACCAAACGTAGGACATGAGAGAAAGTAGGGAGACAAGGATGACTCCAAGTTTTGAAGCCTGAGCAACTAGAAGGCTGAAGTTGCCATGAACTGCCATGACATGAGAAGGCTGTGGGTGGAAGAGATTTGGGTGAAAAATCAGCAGTTCAGTTTGAACATGTTAAGGTTAAGATATCTATTAGATATCCAAGGGAATTTTTTTTTTTCAAAATTTTATTTGAATTCTAGTTAGTTAACATATAGAGTAATATTGGTTTCAGGTGTAAAATTTAGTGATTCATCACTTATATATAACACCCAGTGCTCATCACACCAAATGCCCTCCTTAATACCCATCACCCATTTAGCCCATCCCTGCCCACCTCCCCTCCACCAACCCTCAGTTTGTTCTCTATAGTTAAGACCTCTTATGTTTGCTTCCCTTTTTTTTTCCCTTCCCCTATGTTCATCTGTTTTGTTTCTTAAATTCCACATATGCGTGAAATCATACAGTATTTGTCTTTGTCTGACCTACTTATTTTGCTTAACATAAGACACTCTAGCTCCATCCACATTGCTGCAAATGGCAAGATTTCATTTTTTTTTTTAAGATTTATTTATTTGAGAGAGAGAGAGAGCACATACGAGCCAGGGGAGGGTTAGAGGGAGAGGGAGAGAGAATCTCTAGCAGACTCCCTGCTGAGCATGGAGCCTGATGTGGGGGCTTGATCCCACACCCCTTGAGATCATGACCTGAGCTGAAATCAAGAGTCAGACACTTAACTGACTGAGCCACCCAAGCACCCCAAGATTTCACTCTTTTTGATGGCTGAGTAATATTCCATTGTGTATATAAACCACCCCTTCTTTATCCATTCATTAGTTGATGGATATTTGGGCTCTTTCCATAATTTGGCTATTGTTGATAATGGTGCTATAAACATTCGGGTGCATGTGCCCCTTTGAATCAGTGTTTTTGTATCCTTTGGGTAAATACCTAGTAGTGCCATTGCTGGGTCATAGGGTGGTTCTATTTTTAACTTTTTTGAGGACCCTCCATACTGTTTTCCAGAGGGACTGCACCAGTTGGTATTCCCATCAATAGTGTAAGAGGGTTCCTCTTTCTCTGCATCTACACCAACATCTGTTGTTTCTTGTCTTGTTAATTTTAGCCATTCTTACAGGCATGAGGTGGTATCTCACTGTAGTTTGATTTGTATTTCTCTGATGATGAGTGATGTTGAGCATCTTTTCATGTGTCTGTTAGCCATCTGGATGTCTTCTTTGGAAAAATGTCTATTCCTGTCTTCTGCCCATTTCCTAACGGGATTATTTGTTTTTGGGGTGTTGAGTTTGATAAGTTGATAAGTTGAATCCACTGTGCAGATAACATCCACCTGGGCTCACATTTGTGTAACTCCCTTGCAACTTTGGGGGCAAAGCTCATCTTACCTGCTGTGCTGTGAGTAACAAAACTCTTTGTCTCTGACCCAGCAATCTCATGTCTTCTGCCAGCATCTATGAAACTAGCAAGCTAACTTTTTAGCTTGCAAGAGGAATAAAATCTCAACTCCTTCACAATTATTACAGATGAGTGAGTTTCAACTCTGGCAAATTTACTTAAACCTTTTTAACCATCAGCCAGTTGACATGTAACACATTTTAAAGAGAAAATCCTGCAATTAGATCAAGTTATATATATCAAATATTTACATGTCTCTATATATTTATACACACACATACACATTTTACATGTCCATGTATGTCTATGTCTATATCACCCAATATGGGTTTATTATGATGAATGATTAAAGTGATAATGAGTCTCTTGAAAAGAGACAAAGAAAGTGTATTAGTTTCTAGGGCTGCCATGAAAATATCACAGACAGGGTGGTTTAAATAACAGAAGTTTATCCTCCCACAGTTTTGGAAACTAGAAATCCAAGATCAAGGTGTCAGCAGATTTGCGTTCTGAGGCCTCTCTCCTTGGCTTGCAGATGGCTGGCTGCCTTCTCTGTGTCTTCACATGGTCACTCCTCAGTCTGTGTGTTTTTTGTCCTAATCTTTTCTTACAAGGACAGCAGTCATATTGGATTGGGCCCATCCACATTATCTCATTTTACCTTAATTATCTCTTTAAAGCCCTATTTCATTTCCAGTTTCCAGTCTGGCATATAAGAAGCTTAGACGTTTCCATTCCATTTCAGCAATAGATAAAAAGCCAAATGAACTAAAAAACCAACAGCTCTTAGACCTGTAAGGGAAGTGAGGTCTCAGGGCAAGCCACTGCCCCTAAAATTGAAGAACACGCAAATACAGAGAATCACAACTTCCCAGGGCTGAAACCACTGTGGAAGCAGTGCTGAGACAGGGAAACCTAAATTGCAATGGACAAAGTGGTGGAGGCTCAATGTGGACAAGTCTGAGAGATAAAAACTCTCGGAGAACCCAGGCATTGTGTCCCCCACCCCGCCTCTCCCACACACACACCTTTATGAGTTTTACCTTCCAGAGCTTTACCAGTTTTCACACTGAATACTGGAGATAATTCCAACAGGCAAAGAGGAAAATTATCTATTTTTTTTTAAGATTTTATCTATTTATTTGACAGAGAGAGACACAGAGAGAGAGGGAACACAAGCAGGGGGAGTGGGAGAGGGAGAAGCAGGCTTCCTGCTGAGCAGGGAGCCTGACGCAGGGCTTGGTCCCAGGACCCTGGGATCATGACCTGAACTGAAGGCAGACACTTAATGATTGAGCCACGCAGGAGCCCCGAAAATGAGCCATTTTGAAATACACCAGAGCACTCTGTTCTCCTTAAGAAGGTCTACCTTCAGGGAAAGCTGTTTAACCAGAGCCTAAGCTCTGGGGGGTTTACCAGAGCCTAATTGATGTGGGGAAAGGGAAATATTCAACCATAGCTGGCTCCAGCCTTCCATGTGGGAGAGGAGAAAAACCGAACTCTAGTCCCCTCTAGCCACCCTCACCCACTTAGGGGAGAGGGTTTGAGAAGCATGTGTGAAATTCAAGTCGAGAGGCACTTGTTCATGAAAGATTGAGACCTAATCATAGTGATGTAGGAAAGACATTAGGGTTCAAAGCTGACAGCCAAGAAAGAATTCTTGAGATGTCTTTGGTGTAAAAAGGTGGTTTTATTAAAGCATGGGGACAGGACCCGTGGGCAGAAAGAGCATCTCTGGGGGCATGAGGAGTGGCGATTATATACTTTCAAGTTGGGAGGGGGTTAGGGATAGCGTAAGTCTCTAAGGAATTTTGGAAGCAAAGTTTCCAGGACCCTGAGGGGGCTAGCTATTGTTGGGAAAAGGTCATATATTACCTTCTAATAAAACCTTAGTCATGAGACCCTTCAGATGTATATTGGTGAGCCATATACTTGGGGGATGATTGCCAACATATATCTTGGGGGATAGAGATAAAGGAAGTTTCCATAGGAATTTTTATATGTTAAAGTAGACTTACAGGATCCTGGGGGTCGGGCTAAGATTGCCTTTTGCCCCTAGCAAAGTATTAACATTGAGGCCACTGACCTCCTAGAGGAATGGAAGTCTGCTATTTCAAGGAGTTCCATATGGGCTATAAGTAGTAAGGAAATTCAATTTTTCTTTTTTTTTTAAAAGATTTTATTTATTTATTTGACACACAGAGAGAGAAGGAGAGAGCAAGCCCAAGCAGGGGGAGTGGCAGGCAGGGGAGAAGCAGGCTCCCTGCTGAGCAAGGAGCCCGATGTGGGGCTTGATCCCAGGACCCTGCGATCATGACCTGAGCCGAAGGCAGATGCTTAACCAACTGAGCCACCCAGGGGCCCCAGGAAATTCAATTTTTCTTTTGCCTTTGTTTCCCACATCAATAGGACTAATCCCCTCTCCCCACACAATTACCAAAGGCCTAATTGCAGCACTTCCTTTTATCCAGCACATCATGCCAGGCCATCAAGAAAAAATTATAAGGCCTTAATTCTAAATACAGTCACATTCTGAGGTATGGGGAGTTAAGACTTGAACATGTGAATTTTGGTGGTAGGGGACACAATTTAGGCCATAAAAGAAGAAAAGAAGGTTCTGATTTAGTTTATGCTAATAAATTGAATTTTCATAAATTATTTCATTAGAAAGATACTTATGGCTGGTGGACTCTTTTCTTATTTACTAGAGACATCTTTATTTAGTGTCCTTTCAATTGTAAAGTACAGACATGTTAATTAAGTATGTAATAAAAATATCAGTCACCATAATAATGGTGTGGGGGTGAGAAGAAACTGGAAAATGTGCTCATGTTCTTTATTCAAGTTTACTTTGGTATATAAGCACATAGGAAATACAAACTTCTATTCTTTCTTCCAATCCTTCTACTTCATTAACTTTTCAAATGTCATATGTCGTTGCCAATAATTGGATACAAGATATACATCTTTCAAACTGGGGGGATTTAAAGTGGCAAGTGCAAAGTACTTGTATTTTAATTCTCTCCTTCCTGAGGCTACACAGTTAGGAAGAGGACCCTGAGAATCTGTTATCGTTTGGGGTTTTGGTAATTGGCTTGAACTGTTGGCTACTGGCAATCTCTTTGCTTATTCAGGAGAAACTTTAACCCAACTTTAATTGGCCATCTGAAGCTTGCCCTTTTATTTGTAAATAATGGCTTATGCTGGGAGAGATGGTAGTTCAGTAAGGTTCAGAACCCTCTCCTGTCTCAAGAGAGGCTTGTTTGCAGTTAGAAACTTAATTTTAAGTTGGACAGTACTAACAGAGGACAGCCTCTCTGCAGAGCTCTCCAATGGCAAGCCAAGTGTGGTATAGCTCTTTAAAAAAGTGGTTCTTAATGAGAACTTGACCCTACTCCGGGGTGGCTTTGTTAGGAAGTGAGTTCTTATAAATGAGGAGAATTGGGAAACTCTTCTGCAGGGTAGGAAAGACGGCTGCATTCTGGAGGCCTTCAGTCTCTTCTGGTAGAACTGAACGCACGTGTTTAAACAACTTGAAAATAGTCCCCAGATTTCTTCATTTATTCTCTAAGACCCTGTCAGCATCACCACAATTTCCATCAGAAACACAGGAAAACAGATGTGAATCTAGCCTCCAGATTAGTCTTGGACATCTTGGAGCCAGCAATCCAAATTCGCTTTATAAATGAAATGCCAAAGGTGCCCACGGGCTGCAACCATAAAACACTAATCAAGTGCATGTCTACACATACTGCTAGACTAAGCTAATTAAAATATATCATTTCACTTCCCTTTGGGAACTATGAGAATATACATATGTCTGCTCAGTTATAGGCACGGTAGCAACCCAGGAGGCTAGATAAGGCAGCCTTTTAGGGAGGCTTGTAAGGGGAGTGATAGGTGCTGGTTTTGAAAACTTCCAGCAAATTTAGTACTGATAAATCAAATACAGGAAAAACCCAGCCTGGTTGAGAGATGGGATTGGGGTGAGTAATTATACATTAATAAATACCTATAGAAACAATTTGAGAAGAATTTTAATTTTCTTTTTTTCTTCAAAAAAAGTATTTTTGTTCTCTTCAACATTTTGGGTTATCTATCTTTTCATGGAGGCAGATGATCGACAGCTGAGTTCTGAAAGTTCTCTGAGCTGCATGGTCCTAGGTGAAGCATGTCCCATTTTTGCTCCCCTCATTTATCATTTGGCATTCTTTTCCACACATGAATCCTGGGCCCCATGAGGCTGAGCTCTAGTGCTCATGTCCACAGTACCTCACTGAATGTCCTCTCATGTATTTTATGTGTACATGATTTCCTGAGCATATCATCCATTCTTTACCCATCAGGTAATAGAAAAGATTATTCCACCTTTCAGATGAAGAAACAAAAATCCCACATGCTACACAGCTGTATAAATTTTAAATCCATTGCTTTTTCCATTTTTTCATGCTACATCCTTTGCTTGATCCCTCAGGATCATTTTCAAGCTGGGGTCAATCTGAAACATCCAGCTGATAGGATCATGTGTTATCCCTCATGCCCAACATGTGCATATTTAACAGGAATATTGGATATCTTTATGTCAAAGAAATGATTAGCAGTGAGATTGCTAGACCATCTGCATGTAAATATAATTTCTGGGGAAAATAGAGTGGAAGAAGTCTCCTTAGCTTGTTGCCCCGGCATTAAAAATTGAGTTACTCCTGAGATTGCCAATAGAAGGCTAAATGTGGACTGTCCCATCTCCCTCTAGGCCGTTGGCGGCAGGGTGCACTATTAACTGCCGAGGAGAGCCACAGTTAAAGCCATTATCACAAAACCTCACAGAAGGGCAGTACTAGAAGGCACATTAGCAGCCACCCAGCCTGGAGACTCACTCAAGGTCAAGGAAGCTGAGGCCAAGTCAGGGCTGGAGGTAGGGTGGGAAGCCTGACCAAATCTAATGACTAACTGGCAGGAGAGTTGAGGCTAAGGCCTGGGTGTCTCTCTTCATGCTTCATCAGAATACTCACAACTGACACATTTGTACCTAAATCCAGAATAAATTTCTACCCAGTGAGAGGCTTGTACAAATAGAATTTGAAAATAATGATGTTAATAAAAACCAGATTCTGCCAAGGAGAGCTAACCTAGCAGTCCTTCAGATACATGTGTACATTAACTTAGAAAGGCACATTCCACAGCTGAGTAAAAAGGATTTGCAAATGACAAGAGTTCAAACAGGTTTATTGTCTGAACAAGAACATGGTGCACTATTTTAAGTCTTGCCTGTGGGCAAGATGCACATTTCAATTAGTCAATCAGCAAGTGATCATCAAGCACTGTATGCACCCAGTGCCGTGCAAAGCCTGGTGAAGGATGCCAAGAAGGATTCCCACCCATGGGGAAATTTTACTGGGTTTGGGAGGCACAACTAACACCCACAAAATAATTAGAAGCAATTAAATACAACATAGAATGGTATTGACTCAAACTTCAACAGATGAAATCTGGATGTTCAGTCCTCCCCTACCTCCTTTAGTACAGTCACCACTAAAGCTGGATTTGATCAATAAGCAAAATGGGGAAATGTCAGCAATTTCTTGCACAGGTAGGATAACATTGTATAGGAACAATTTTTGGCAGGTAAGATCCCTGATAGAAACTCAGAACTAGCATTTTCTCCAGCCCGACTTTGTATATTTCAGCCATTCAGCCTTCCCTTGAACTTCTGCACTCCTATCCCCCATAACCAAGGCTCAAGCTCTCTTGCTGTATTCAAGGTCAACCTTTTTAAAGGTTTGAACTCGTTCTGTCTTACAGTCTGCATCTGGCTTGCTCCTGTGGAGCTTTGGCCTTTCATCTCTTCCGCTAATGGGATCTCTGACTTGGCCTTCTACTGGAGTCTCAGTACTATTCCCCTGATTCTGATGGTGATCTCTTCAGCAGGTACACTTTACGTGCACCCTTTGGATGAGTTCTCTCCACTTGAGGGAACAGTCAAGCCTCTAGCATGTCACCAAAATACTTACCCATGGGGCTGGGGTTTCTTTGCAAAAGGCATCTGAACTATTAATTCAATCCTTCACATATGCCTTTTTCAAACATTGGTTGAGGAATTACTAAACTGGGTACCACACTAGATGTCAGAGCTACAGAAACACTGATACTTCCTGAAACATCACCTTCCTGCCTCAAGGTGATGGGGTTTTGGAATATAGGTGAGGTTCGGTGGGGGGGAGGTCCGGAGCCAATGGCCATGAGAGAATTCTTAAGACGTCTTTGGTGCAAAAAGGTGGTTTTATTAAAGCCCGGGGACAGGACCTTGGGGGGCAGAAAGAGCTGCTGCACCAGGGTTGTGAAGGGTGGCTGATTATATACTTGGAAGTTGGGGGAGGTAAGGAAAAGGGAGGTTTCAAAAGGGTTTTCATGCTTAAGACTCACAGGATACTGGAGGCCTTGCCATTGTCAAGTTAAGGTTGTTTTTCCCACTAGCAAGGCATTAACATTAAGATAGTTGGGAGCTTCCTGGAAGAATGTCACATATATCCCACCCAGGAGTGGGGGTGGGGGGGTTACAAGGTGTCAGCTTGTGCTTTGTCCTCAGCTAGCCTTCTGCTCCCTCATCAAAGGCATTGGTTCTCTAGTGTGGGAGACCTTTAACAATACAGGAAAGTATGATGTGCTGAGTTAAGAGTTTTGGGAGACATAATCATAGGGCACTTTGGAAACACAGCTGTGGAATGTTGGTCCAGGAAAGACGGACGTGTGTGTGTCACAGGTGGGAGTGGGATGGGGAGTCAGAAAAGCTTCTGAGCAGAGTCAACCAGCAGATAACACTGATGAAACTGTTGAGTGACCATGCAGGTTACTGTTTTCTCACAGGGCCCTGTTTTCTCACACACATCGCTGTATGTGGGGATGAGTCACTTCACTCCTTGAAATCTCAACTGAATTGTTTGTGAGTGGGTGAGGGTTAACAGACATGACCCTATTAAATGTTAGCAAGAGGAGTATAGTTATGAAAAATGCCTAGCATTTTGCTGGAAGTATCTCAGAAGCCACCAAAGAATGCTAATTCCTACTCAAGCCATCACCTGTAGGGAAGCAAAAAAGGATCTGAAGAGATGCAGATGTGAACATGTATACTTCTCTGAAGAGGCAACTAACGTACATGCGACAGCATTCAAAAGGTACAAGAAGCTGCATGGTCTGAAAGGAGCCTAATTTCCTCCCTCGTGCCCCATTCCCTAATACTGTCCTGGGAGAGAATTTGGGTTATCAGTTCTTATGTACCCAAAGATTGGCTATACGTTTAGAAATATATATGAATATGTGTATATTCCTATTTCCCCACATATATTATGGTACACCATCCTGTGCTTTGCCTTTTCCCACTTTGTTAGTTCATCAAAGATTTAGTGCAAGTCTAATAGTTGCTATCCATTCTTCTATGTGCGAGGGATACAGTAGTATGCAAAACAAAAATCCATACCTTCAGGAAGCTTTGATTTTGAAAAATCTTTCCATATTGCAAGATCTGCTCCTGCTTCTTTGTAATAGATTCATGGTCTATCATTGTATGGATGGACCATAATTTATTTTGCCAGGCCTTTATTCATGGATACCTAGATTGTTTCTAATTTTCTCCTATCACAAAATATATGATATCCAATGAGTATATTTTTATATAAATAGTGCCTGGAAAAAGTGCTTTAAATAGAGTAGGCATTTATTGAATGAATGGATAAATCCTTTCACAAATGTGGGAGTGTATTTTGGGATAAATAGAGGTAGAATCAAGGAGGCAAAGGGTTTGTGCATTTTAATTTTAAAAGACATTGCCAAAATTTCTTTTCTTTTCTTTTTTTTAAGATTGTATTTATTTATTTGTTAGAGAGAGAGAGAGCACAAGTACTCTGTAGGCAGAGGGAGAAGGAGGCTCTCCGCTGAGCAAGGAGCCCAATGTGGACTGATCCCAGGACACTGGGATCATGACCTGAGCCGAAGGCAGAGGCTTAACCAACTCAGGCACCCGGGTGTCTCTTTATTGCCAAAATTTCTTAACTTGTATTTGAAGCAATTTATATTCTGACTAACGAAGTATGAGAGTAAAGTCCTACTTCTCACCACCGTGGTATCTCAATTTGATGACTTAAAATGCTATGTCGTTCAATTTTAATTTGTATTGTCCTTGTCACAAGTGAAATTAAGCACCCTTTTCATATGCTTAGGAGCCATGTATGTTTTTTTTTTTCTGTGACTCATCTGTTCACGCCTTTTAACTCTTCTCTTGTGTCAGTGGTCTTTTATTTATTGGTTATAGAATTCATTATATATCAAGGCAGATATCCTTTAGCTGTGATATGATATGAAAATATTTTCCTCAGTTTGTTAGTTTTCTTTTGACTCATTATGCATTTTTGCCATGTTGTACACATTTTGTTTATTTTTACATAATTGAATTTATCAATCTTTTAAGGCTTTTATATTTTGTGTCATGCTTAAAAAGATCTTTTCCCCTCTGGGGTTCTTTTTAAAAATGTTACACTTTCGGGGCCCCTGGGTGGCTCGGTCGTTAAGCGTCTGCCTTTGGCTCAGGTCATGATCCCGGGGTCCTGGGATCGAGCCCCACATCGGGCTCCCTGCTAGGCGGGAAGCCTGATTCTTCCTCTCCCACTCCCCCTGCTTGTGTTCCCTCTCTCTCTGTGTCTCTCTCTGTCAAATAAATAAATAAAACCTTTAAAAAGAAGTTATGATTTCTTCTTGCACTTTTTATGTAGTTTTGGAATATAGGTGACGTTTGGTAGGGTGAGGTCCAGAGCCCACAACCAAGACAGATACAAAATGGTGGTTTTATTAAAGCACGGGGACAGGACCCAGGGGCAGAAAGAGCTGCTGCACCAGGCTTGTGAGGGGTGCTGATTATATACTTGGGAGCTGTGGGTAGGGAAAAAGGGAGGTTTTCAAAAGAACCTTCATATGCTAAAGAGGACCAACAACGTACTGGAGGCTTTTGCCATTGTCATTAAGGTTGTTTTCCCCTTGGTAAGGCATTAACATTAAGACAGTTGGGAGCTTCCTGGAGGAATGTCAAGCATATGCCACCCAGAAGTGTGTGTGTGGGGGGGAGGTCGCTCGGTGTCAGCTTGTGCTTTGTCCTCAGCTAGCCTTCTGCTCCCTCATCACTTTTATGGTTTTATTTCTTACGTTTAAATCTTGGATCCAAGTGAAATTTAATTTGAACATGTGAAGCAGGGTTCCCACTTCCCTTTTCCAGGTGGTTATCCCATTTCCCAGTGATATTTATTGAAATGTCTATCTCTTCCTTACTGATTTGAAGTGTTACTATTATCATTTTTATCTTAATCAAATATTGTATATATTTTCACCTGTTTTTTAGATTCCCAGTCTGTTCTACTAATTTGTGATTCAGTTAAGGATATGAAAGAAAACCAAAATAATAGTTGTTTAAACAAGATAAGTTTTGTCTTCCTGTCATGCAACATGAAGGCTGGAGTAAGCAGTTAGCATCGTAGCGGTGGTGCTCCTACCGGAGCATGAATACACCGAATTCTTTCCATGGTTCAGCTCTGACAACCTTAGGTCTGGCTTTCAGCCCCAAGTGCTTCCGGGTGGCCATGCTGCTGCTGTAGTCCCACCAATCATATGTCAATGCTAAGCAGGAAGACATCGGAAGAGAGAATGGCAAAATGACTAATGCCAGCTGAGTCAGCTTTCTGCTAAAATTTTGCCTTTTAATTTTTATATCTTTCTTATCTGCATTCTTCCCCCCCTTCTGCCTTCCTCTTTCCCTTCCTTCCAGAGTCATCCTCACGGCAGTGTTAGTTCAGTGTCTCTCCTTAGGCATGGCCCACCTAAAGTCTCCACTGAATGAGCCGGTGATCACCAAGATCTCTGCTCTGCCTAGCTAGGGCTCGAAATCCCCACGCCCTGTGTGAGCTCGTCATTGCTCAAATCACAACTACCTGGCAGTTATTTGTCTACCTTTGTGAAGTTCGCTCTGGCATGCATGACTTACTACTCAGCAGAGGTTCAAGATGACTGCTATGTGCATTTTCGAAGCTCATTTCCTGGGTAGCTCCCTCCTTTACAGAACTCTTTACAACACCCTGCCACTTCTGGCTAACTGAACTCCAATCTCTGGCTTTATAACTCAGAGTCCCCAAGACTCAATATGGTTTCCTTTCCCTCACATGATGTCTAGAATTTATCTCTGGGGAGAAAACTAGGGTGACTGCAGTGCTCACTTCATTTGTGTCCCTTCTCCCAGGAATCACAGTCCCATGCTTCTTATTGTGCAATAACTAAAAATAATTGCTTTGGATTTTTTTCTTCCAGTTTTCTAGTTGTTTATGGCAGGAGGTTAAATGTGGCTTCCATGACTGGCAGTGGAAGTCCTTAGCTTCCTTCTATCAAGCTTTTCAAAAGGCCAGCTATAATGGGAGAATAGTGCTCCCCCAGAGATGCCCATATCCTATTCCCTGGAATCTGTGAATATGTTACTTTTCACGGCAAAAGAGACTTTGCAGATATGATTGGGTTGTGGTCCTTAAAATGAGAAGATTATTCTAGATTATCTGGTGGGCCCAATGTAATCATTAATGTCTATATAGGGAAAAGGAGTGTCAAATTTATTTTATTTTATTTTAAAGGTTTTATTTATTTATTTGACAGAGAGAGAGACAGTGAGAGAGGGAACACAAGCAGGGGGAGTGGGAGAGGGAGAAGCAGGCTTCCTGCTGAACAGGGAGCCGATGCGGGGCTCAATCCCAGGAACCTGGGATCATGACCTGAGCGGAAGGCAAACATAATGACTGAGCCATCCAGGCGCCCCAGGACTGTCAAATTTAGAAAAACATCTGTGATAACGGAGCGGAGGTTGGGCTGATTTCCTTTATTGGAAGTTAGGGACCATGAGACAAGGAATGCAGGTGGCCTCTAGAAGCTGGAAAAGGCAAGTAAACAGATTCTCCCCTGCAGCTTCCACAAAGAATGCAGCCCTGCTAGATGTAAAGCCCTGATTTTAGCCTTGCAAATCTCATTTTAGACTTCTGACCTCCAGGCCTATAAGATAATAAATTTGTGTTGTTTTAAACAAGTTGTGGCAACTTGTTACAATAAAGTAGGAAACTTGGAGCAGGAAACATGGCTCAGTTGGTTAAGCATCCAACTCTTGATTTTGGCTCAGGTTGTGATTTCAGAGTTGTGAGATTGAGCCCCGTGTGTTGGGCTCCATACTCAGCACAGAATCTGCTTGTCCCTCTCCCTCTCTTCTCTGCTCCCCACCCCACACACACACTCTTTCTCTCAAATAAATAAATAAAAGCTTTAAAAAAATTTTTTTAAGAAGTAGGAAAGTTGGTACCCAGCCATATCGCAATGGCCAGAAATTAGTCACATGGCTCCCCAGTCTTTTCAAGGGAAAGCTGGAAAATGTATTTTTAAAATACAGGCATGTTGAAACTTTGTTTTTAGTCCATTCAGGCTGCCAAAACAAAATACCACAGTACAGGTGGTTTATAAACAACAGAAATTTATTTCTTAAGAGTTCTGAAGGCTGGAAGTCCATGATTAGGTGCTATCATGGCTGGGTTCTGGCAAAGGTTCTCTACCCAGCTGCAGACTGATGACTTCTTGCTGTGTCCTCACATGGTGGAAGATGTAAGGGAGCTTTCTGGAGTCTCTTTTATAAGGTTGCTAATCCCATCAACGAAGGCAGAGCCTTCATAACCTTCATAATCACCTCCCAAAGCCCACTTTCTAAGACCTTGGGGGTCAGGGTTTTAACATATGAATTTCAGGGGACAAAAACATTCACACCATAGCATACCTCCAATAAAATTAAGGTTCTATTAAAATCAGAATTATTAGTTAAAAAATGAACAGTCTCGGCCACAATGACTTTTTTAGTTCTTCACTATTTTAATTATTTTAGCTGTTGCCAGGTGTTTTAATATCTAGTAACTTTCATTTCTTTTCTTTTTAGAATTTGTCTGACTATTCCTGCTTGTTTATTCTACCACGTGTACTTTACAGTCAACTTGTCTAATGAAAAAGGCCTTGTTGGTGTTACATTAAATTTATAGATAAATTTATAGAGTATGACATCTTTACAATACTGAGTTCTTCTACCTAAATGCATGGTAGGATTCTCCATTTGTGCATGTCCTGTAAGACTCATTTTGGACTTCTGACCTTGGGAACTGTAAGATTTATTTCTTTCTCTGTGCAGATTTTTAATTTATAAAAAAAAAAAGCCTTGGTGGGAATATTTGCACTAGGGAACTCAACAAAGGCTACAAATCAGTTCACCCCATCCTCTCCTTCCCTCTAGTGCTCATTATTAAGTCTTTATCAACACTCATGGGAAAGAGCGAGATCATCAGTTTGGAAGTGCTTTCTCAAATAATATCAGAAGAAAAAGTGAATCCTCCTGGAAGCATCAATACCTCTTATCTTTCCACAAGAATGTTTGTTGAAACTAGGGGCAATTAAGGGATGCAGAGCCAAATACGCATGTTATGGACCAAGGCCACTAACAAAAGGAAACTCAATTTCTGTCCTCTCAGTGATGGTACTATCTAATCTTGGTTCTACTCCCTTGAAATCTAATATAATACTAAGTGGCAATTATGGTGACTTTTTTATTGATATAATAATCTGGATAACAAAATAGAAAACTCATCTAATTGAACTTAGAGTCACAGTGACTAGTACATCTATTTTTTTTAATTGAAGTATAATTGATATACAGTATCCTGTTAGTTTTGGGTGTACATCATAGTGATTTAATATTTTTGTACATTACAAAATGATCCCCATGATAAGTCTAGTTACCATCTGTCCTCATACAAAATTATTACAGTATTTTGACTATATTCTCTATGCTGTACTTTATATACCTGTGACTTATATAAATTATAACTAGAAATTAGTACCTCTCAACCCTCTCGCCTATTTCACCCATCCTCCCACCCCTCCCCACTCTGGTGACTTAACAATTTGTTTACTGTATCTATCAGTCTGTTCCTGTTTTGTTTTGTTTGTTTGTTTTTGTTTTATTTTTAGATTCCACATATAAATGAAATTATACAGTACCTCTTTCTCTGACTTATTTCACTTAACATAATACCCTCTAGGTCCATCCATGTTGTCACAAATGGCAAGATTTCATTATTTTTTATGGCTGAGTACTCTTCCATTGTGTGTACACTGTGTGTGTGTATGCCACATCTTCTTTATCCATTCGTCTATTGACAGACACTTAGGCTGCTTCCATATCTTGGCTATTATACATAACGCTGCAGTGAACATAGGGCACATATATCTCTTTGAATTCGTGTTTTCATTTTCTGTGGGTCAATACCCAGAAGTGGAATTCCTGGATTGTATGGTAGTTCTATTTTTAATTTTCTGAGGAAGCTCCACACTGTTTTCCAGAGTGGCTGCAACAATTTACTTTCCCACCAACAAGAATGAGAGTTCCCTTTTCTCCACCTTCCTGCCAACACTTGTTATTTTTTTAATTTTTGATACTAGCCATTCTGACAGGTGTGAGGTGATATCTCATTGTGGTTTTAATTTGCATTTTCCTGATAATTAGTTATGCTGAGCATCATTTCATGTGCCTGTTGGCCATCTGTATGTCTTCTTTGGAAAAATGTTTATTCAAGTCTTTGTCCTTTTTTAATCAAGGTTTTTTTTTTTTAAATATTAAGTGTGTAAGTTATTTATATATTTTGGATATTAACCCCTTACCAGATTATGATTTGCAAATATCTCTCCCATTTGGTAGGTTGCCTTTTCATTCTGTTGATTGTTACTTTTGCTGTGCAAAAGCTTTTTATTTTGATGTAATCCCATTTGTTTATTTTAGCTTTTGTTGTCCTTGCCTGAGACTGATCCAAAAAAGTATTGCTAAGACCAGTGTCAAAGAGCTTACTGCCTGTTTTTTTCTAGGAGTTTTATGATTTCAGGTCTTATATCGAAGTTTTTAATCCATTTTGAAATTATTTTTGTATATGGTGTAAGAAAGTGGTCCAGTTTCATTCTTTTACATGTAGCTGTCCAGTTTTCCCAACACCATTTATTGAAGAAAATATCTTTTCCTCATTGTATTTTCTTGCCTCCCTTGTCATAGATTCATTGACCATATATGTTTATTGCTGGGCTTTCTATTCTATTCCATTGATCTATGTGTCTGTTTTTGTGCCAGTACCATACTCTTTTGATTGCTATAGCTTTGTAGTATAGTTTGAAATCAGGTTGTGTGCTACCTCCAGCCTTGTTCTTCTTTGTCAAGTTTGCTTTGGCGATTTGGGATCATTTATGATTCCATACAAATTTTAGGATTCTTTGTTCTAGTTCTGTGAAAAGTACCATTGGTATTTTTGATGGGGATTATGTTGAATCTAGATTGCTTTGGGTAGTATGGACATTTTAACAATATTAATTCTTCCAACCCATGAACACAATATGTCTTTCCATTTATTTTTGTGGTCTGCAATTTATTTCATCAATGTCTTATAGTTTTCAGAGTACAGGACTTTTATTTCCTTGGTTAAATTTATTCCTAGATATTTTATACTTTTTGATGCAATTATAAATGGGATTGTTAATTTATTTTTCTTTTTTTTAAGATTTTATTTACTTATTTGAGAGAGAAAAAGAGACAGAGCACAGAGGGAGAAGCAGACTCCCCACTGAGCAAAGAGCCTGATGCAGGGCTCGATCCCAGGACCCTGGGAACGTGACCTGATCTGAAGGTAGACGCTTAACCCACTGAGCCACCCAGGCACCCCTGTTAATTTCTTTTTCTGATAGCTCATTATTAGTATATAGAAACACAATTAACACATATCTTAATTTTGTATCCATTACTGAATTCATTTATTAGTTCTAATAGTTTGTGTGTGTGTGTGTGTGTGTGTGTGTGTGTGGAGTTAGGGCTTCCTATATATAGTATCATGTCATCTGCAAATAGTGACAATTTTACTTCTTCCTTTCCAATTTGGATGCTCTTTCTTTCCTTCCTTCCTTCCCTCTCCCTCTCCTTCCCTCCCTTCCTCCCTCTGTCCTTCCTTCCTTCCTTTGTTCTCTCTCTCTCTCTTTCTTTCTTTCTGCCTAATTGCTATAGCTAGGACTTCTAAAACTCTCTTGAATAAAAGTGGTGAGAGTGGGCATCTTGTCTTGTTCCTGATCTTAGAGGCAAAGATTTCAGCTTTTCATCATTGAGTATGAAGTTAGCTATGGGTCTGTCATATATGACCTTTATTATGTTGGAGTATGTTCCTTCTATATCCACTTTGTTGAGAATTTTTATCAAATGGTTGTTGAATTTTGTCAAATGTTTTCTGCATCTATTGAGATGATTATATATATGACTTTTATTCTTTGTTTTGTTAATGTGGTATATAACATTGATTTGCAGATACTGAACCAGCCTTGCATCCCTGGAATAAATCCCACTTGATCATAGTATGATCCTTTTAATGTATTGTTAAATTGTTTGCTAATATTTTGTTGAGAATTTTTACATCTATGTTCATCAGGGATATTGATCTGTAATTTTCTTTTTTGTTGTTATTGTTGTGTTTTTGAGTTTGGAAGTGTTCCTTCCTCTTCAATTTTTTGGAATAATTTGAGAAGGATAGATACTAGCTCCTCTTTAAATGTTTGGTAGAATTCCACTTTGAATCCATTTGGTCTGGAACTTTTGACTTTGGGCAGTTTTTAAATTACTCATTCTTTTTTTTTATTATTATTATGTTAGTCACCATACAGTACATCATTAGTTTTTGTTGTAGTGTTCCATGATTCATTATTTGTGTATAACACCCAGTGCTCATTGCAATACGTCCCCTCCTTAGTACCCATCACCAGGCTAACCCATCCCCCCACCCCCTCCCCTCTGAAACCCTCAGTTTGATTCCCAGAGTCCATATTCTCTCATGGTTCGTCTCCCCCTTTGAGTTCTTCCCCTTCATTTTTCCCTTCCTTCTCCTAGTGTCCTCCATGCTATTCCTTATGTTCCACAAATAAGTGAAACCATATGATAATTGTCTTTCTCTGTTTAACTTATTTCACTTAGCATAATCTCCTCCAGTTCCATCCATGTTAATGCAAAAGTTGGGTATTCATCCTTTCCGGTGGCTGAGTAATATTCCCTTGTATATATGGACCACATCTTTTTATCCATTTGTCTGTTGAAGGGCATCTCAGCTCCTTCTACAGTTTGGCTATTGTGGACATTGCTGCTATGAATATTGGGGTGCATATGGCCCTTCTTTTGACTACATCTGTATCTTTGGGGTAAATACCCAGTAGTACAATTCCTGGGTCATAGGGTAGCCCTATTTTTAATATTTTGAGGAACCTCCACACTGTGTTCCAAAGTGGCTGTACCAACTTACATTCCCACCAGTTTCACTACTTGTAATCAGTCTATTTAGGATTTGGGATACCAGATTGCATAATGTGTGAGGGACTGGGGCTTTATGTTAATAATTTGTTGGGTTTTTTAAAATAATTTTTTATTTGCTTACTTAAAATTTTGTATTTATTTGTATTTATTGCTTGTCAGATATGATGAACCAAGACTCCCACTACAACAGAGACCTATATCTGACTCACTATATGGAGGCCTAATTACTCAGGTCCTCTTTTGTTGTGGAATTTTGAGTCAGTGTTTTGTAAATCAAATCACTTATTTATTATTTTTAAGGCAATGGCAGAGTGTCTAGGCTCACTTTTACAAAAAGAAATCAAATTTAAACTTTTTGTATAGTGTCCACAAGAATTTATGATTTATTTATTTATTTGAGAGAGAGAGAGAGAGAGAGAGAAAATGCAGGGGGGAGGGGCAGAGGGAGAGGGAGAAAGAGTCTTTTTTTTTTTTTAAAGATTTTATTTATTTATTTGACAGAGAGAGACACAGTGAGAGAGGGAACACAAGCAGGGGGAGTGGGAGAGGGAGAAGCAGCCTTCCTGTGGAGCAGGGAGCCCGATGCGGGGGCAGGGAGAGTCTTAAGCAGACTCCATGCTGAGCATGGAGCCCATGTGGGGCTCCATCTAATGACCCTGAGATCATGACCTGAGCTGAAACCAAGAGTCCGGGCGCTTAACCGACTACCACCCAGGCGCCCCAGTGTTCACAAGAATTTAGATTAAGATCTGTTTAACTCATTGGGAACAGAAAAAGTACACATTAGAAACAAAAAGATTTTAGAAAGACTCTTTTGAGGAAAAAAAAGAGAATCAGAGAATGATTTTATCTCATAACACTGCTCTTTGAATAACATTTTATCTGTGCAGAATAAATGAGTTGACTTATTTTTATCAAATTCCACAAGGCAGATTCTCTCAGCTTCATTAGAAAAAAAGCAATAAACAGAATGGATGTAATATTTTTAGCACACCGGCATCTTGTAAAAGAGTTTTCATTGCATTGCACGAAAAAAAATACACGTAGCCCATGTGTCATGTTCAGTTAATGGTTCTGGCTGTTTATACTTGTGGGATCATTCTCCTGTAGAAAATGTCACATGTGATAAGAAATGGACCAAACCATCATGATTAGGCATAAAGCCATTCTTTAAGAACAGAAAATACTAAGGACTGATCCTAAAGTATTCCCCAAACTTACCTGTTGGCCATGTTCTTCTGAAATCTCATTCCTTCCTTTGATGTGGCAGAAGGGAATTGTGGTATTATTAATCTTTAACGAAGGTTAAGGAGAAGGCTAAAAGAGGCTGAAAAATGCTTGTCTTGTCATCTGGATAAATAAGCAGTTGGTATGAGAATTAGAAGTTAGAGGATGAGCTTAACTTCACCCTGTCTCTATACTTTTTGCTCTCCTTCTCTCCTCATCCGTCTCTCAGCCATGCATTCATTCTGTCATTCTTTCACTTACTCCTTCATTTATGCATTCATTCCAAAAATCTCTGCTGAACACTTACTACATGCCCAGCACTGTGCTTGTCTCTAAGGATACAGCAAAGAGCAAAACAAAGTGTCCATTTGTGGAGCTTAGTATTAAGCAGAGAAGACATGCTCTTAATTAACCAATTTACAGTAGAGTGTCTAGATGTGCCTACTCCATCTAGCTGTCATTCACCTCCAATGTCCGTATCTTTTTCCCTCTCTCTGTCTGGGAGTATGGAAACTAGGAGTGAGGGGGGAGGCCAGGATCAGAGGAGGTGATTTTCGTCTTGTGTTCTTTGAACGATGTCCTTTTCGGAGTAGAGAATTCACTTTTCAATTTAATGTTAAAGATTTATTTTTTATTTCTAAACTAAGGTCACAATTATTATTATAATATCATCTCACAAATTGTATGGCATTTTAGAGTTTGCAAAATACTTTCACAATCATTTCTTCATTGGAATCTTAAAATAATACTGTAAGGTGAGTGATTCATTTTATGGAGGAGAAAACTAAAGCTTCTGGAGGCTAAGCTACTTGCATCATCAGTGGCAGAGCTGAAACTTGAACTCTTCTGCCTGATTCATAACAGTTATTGCCACATACTAGATTTAAACTTGTCTTTGCCCCAATGGTGTTTCATAGACCATCTGTTATGCTAAAAAAATGTTAAAAATCGTCATTTGTTGTTTACTTTAGTAAATCATAGAAGGAGTGGCAGTCACAGAGGCAGTGATTAGATTTTATAGTAGCCATTTTTAGGAATGACACCACAGGTTGCACACTAGAGTGTTCAAACTCAGGAATGCATTTGCCACGTGGCTTCCTAGAAACTGCTTGTTTTCGATTCCCTTGCCAACACCAGTTATGGGTGGCTAGAGGTCTGCAAGAGGAGGAATAACAAAATATCTGGAGAGTCGTGGAGCTAGGGCCCTGAGATATCTGCACAGGTCAGAGTTATATGATGTAAAACAGGTTAAAAATGCGAAGACAGTAAGAGAACCTATCAAAATGTGAAGATGCATTTGTTTTGTAGGTGAAGTACAATGGAGCAATGGAAATGCACCTAAAAGAGGAGCTATGTGCAATATGCATGTCCTCAATTACTTCCCTCCTCATCGCATATAATGCTCACCAGGTCCTGTGAGCAAAAGATGCCCCATGAACACAGAATATCCGTGAAAACAGGGTACCCATAAAAATAAGATGCCTATAAACACAGGATGCCCCATGAGAACAGGGTGTCTCATGAATAAAGGGTGTCCATGAGCATGGGTGCCCCATGAGCACAAGATATCCTTGAGCACAGGGAGCTGCATGAACACAGGATACAATGACCACAGGTGCCCATGAACATAAGATTCCATGAGCACAGGGTAGCCATGATTACAGCATGCATGGGAGATCAGTGAGATTCAAAGTGCGTATAAGGTAAGCATGTTACGTCTATGATTAAGTGGAAGGATCGAGAATCCTGGTAAGTCCTGCTTTCCATTCTAACCAGAATTTGCTGTGAACAGAGAAAGAAAGCAGTAGTGTCCTAAGAAACACAAATGACCAAGGATCTCTGTCATGTTCTTTCTTACTCCTGTACCTCCCTGCACTAGCCAACCATTTATGCTGAAAATGATGACACAAAAGGAAAGGGAGAGAGAGGGCAACTCACGGTCTCATATTGTGTCAGCCTTCCTTTCTTAATAGTAAGCCAGTGGTACAGAGTTTAGGTAGTAGTAGGTGCATGTCTAAACAAGTGAAAGAAAAACAGTGGATTTTATTTTATGCAGTTTTCCCACTCTTCTGGTGAGAGCAAAATACATATGCTTTCATGATATACAAATAGCTTAATGTTGATGACTCCACAAATGAGTTAAATGCACTTGCATTTGCATTTAAAGCTGGCATCGCACAATATAAAGACAAATGGTAAAACTGAAGCTAGTAATTTAAATTTGTAATTTTTCTTTACTTAGAATGACATTACATATCAAATAGAAAACACCATGACAAAGCAAGAGAGAGGCCATGCAAGAAAGAAAATGTTCCGTATTTGAATACTTTAAACTTTCCCCCTCCTTTTGGAACAGGGGTTCCTGCATTTGCATTTTGCTTTGGGCCCCACAATCCATGGAACCAGGCCTGCTGCTCCTAGATAGGGCAGAGAAATCTTCAGCAACAGGGCATGTCTGAAAAGATCAGGAAGAGCATGGACAGAGTGATTTTGTGTTTGGGTCAGGCAAACTAGATGATGCTTATCAAGGAGAGGTCCAGACATATGCTTCTGGAGCCTGGGTGTGTAGAGGGACAGTCAGGTCATGTTGATATAGATGCTAACTGGCCTCAGGGGGGTGCGATCCCCAGTGAGGCCTCCTATTCTGTTTTCTGGCCTTTGGGTAGTTTCTGTGCATATCCCAAAAGGAAAGGGCCCTGGAAGAGGAAATGGCAAGTGCTAGAGCTGAAAGAGCCAGGTGGCTGTGAGGTGCAGTGTGTGAGCCAAGGTGCTTCTGACATCCTATCAATTTCTCACACTTTTATGCACTTGAGGTCAGCCAGATCATGTTTTTGAGTTTTCAAGTAGCCCAGGGAAAAATTCTTTTTGCACCAGATGTCTAAATGATAAAAGATCATGAGTGCTTTTCTGTGCCAACCCTAGGGTACATGGGTGCAATGAGAGGGAAGCAAAGATGTTATTGGAGATTGAATCTGAGCCCCATCTGGGCAGCAGCTGAAAAGCATTATCACTAAATATGTCTAAACCCCATAGCTGTCTCTGCCCACATCTGGTGAATAGAGTGAGATTCATAGGCATTCACAGACAGAATACTTTTTGCTTCCCACCATCAGCTTCTGACTTTGAGCCTGTCCCCATGGAGACTGATAG
Organism: Neomonachus schauinslandi; assembly: GCF_002201575.2. Classification (NCBI taxonomy): domain Eukaryota; kingdom Metazoa; phylum Chordata; class Mammalia; order Carnivora; family Phocidae; genus Neomonachus; species Neomonachus schauinslandi. Next base: position 72,152,678 of record NC_058410.1, on the reverse strand, counting down.
AAATACCAAGGCACACCTTTCCTCCTTCCTTCACGCTAACACATCACCATCAGAGAAAGGGATGTATATTCATGTAAAAACAACTGTTGTGGCAAACTGTCCTTAACATCTTTTATGTTACTGTTGTGCTTCACCATTGATGCTAACAGCCTACATATCATATAAATACATACCATGTAAGGATGTTCACCAAATATACAGACTCCAGAAATCTGAGTGGCAGACTTTCTCTCCACCCTTATTTATACTCACATGTTGGATTCTGCTTCTGGAAGATATAAAGACTCCTTTTAACCTTAGGGATTTGCAGAGACAACAGTGTGCTGAAACAGGAAACACACTGTATTTAGTATCAGAACTTGCCACTAGGGTACCTGAAAAAAATCACTTTACATCAGTCAGCCTCCACTTTTAAATGCACAAAAGCTTCCCTGCCTCTGCAGACTGTGTAGGTAATGGCTTTGTTAGTTGAGTCTGTGCAAGTGTTAGTTATCATTATTACAGTCAGTCCTTAAACTTCTGTTGGGTAGCTGGATCTTCAAGGAAACCTGCTGGAGAAGTCCCAGGAGACATTAGTCTAATACAGTCTTAGACCTCTGTTTGGCACTGGATGTCCCAAAGGGAAAGAGTGGCTGAGGGTAAAATGATGGGGCCCAGTGATCAGAACATCCTGGCTAATTCTCAAAGCAGGTTCAATGTACTCAAGACTGATTAAGAGGTGTGTTGGGATATGGCCAGCTGCAAAAATGAAATACTAAAGACAAATTTAGAGCTCAAAGAAATTTCTTCATCTTGTATCATTTACATGTATACTTTTAAAGTGTGTAGTACTTCTAAAATCAGTTTGTCTTAACTTTGTGGGGGGCACAAACTTCTATTAAATTCTACATGCAAAAAAATTGGCAAACTCATTGTTAGAAAGAAGTAGCAAGAATGTTTGTAAAGGAAGAAACTACCATTTTCTTCCTATGTAGGGAAAAACCTAATTCTTCCCTATTGGGTATTTCGTCTGCGTCTCCTTTACTAGTCACACAGAACACTCCTGACAGTTCTGGTCACCAAATGTGAGGAGGCTTTTACCCATGCCAGGAAATTCTCTGTGACTCCAGCTGGTGTCCTACAATTTAATTCAATTTGGACACTCTCTACCTGGAGATAGCATCATATCCCACAAGTTAAGGGCTCAGTCCCACAAGACTGTCTCCTGGTCCTCACTTGACATGCCAGTCACAAGCTCAGGTTGTCACCTGTGCTTCTGGCCAATCAGCTATAGAGTGAGGGTTCCATCATCCCCTAACGTGGGTTCAATTAACTTGCTAGAGTGGCTCGCAAAACTCAGAGAAATATTTACTTACATTTACCCATTTATTAAAGGATGTGGTAGAGGATACAGATGAACAGCAACAGAGGGTATACATAGGGTGAAATTTGGGAGGGTCCTGAGCACAGGAACTTCTGTCCCTATGGAGTTGGGGTATGTCACCCTCACAGTGTGGATGTGTTCACCAACCTGGAAGCTCTCTGTACCCCCATAGTTTTGAGATTTTTATGGAGGCTAATTGTGTAGGCATGATTGATCATTGGCTCCATTTCCAACCCCTCTCTACTCTCTGGAGGATGGTGGGGGGTGGGGCTGAAAATTCCAAACTTCTAATCATGGCTTCATCTTTCTGGGTCCAAGCCTGTATCCAGGAGCCTGCCCAGAGTTACCTCATTAGAACAAAAGGTGCTCCGGGCGCCTGGGTGGCTCAGTTGGTTAAGCGACTGCCTTCGGCTCAGGTCATGATCCTGGAGTCCCAGGATCGAGTCCCATATCAGGCTCCTTGCTCAGCAGGGGGTCTGCTTCTCCCTCTGACCCTCCCCCCTCTCATGTGCTCTCTCTCTCTCATTCTCTCTCTCAAATAAATAAATAAAATCTTTAAAAAAAAAAAAAAAAAGAACAAAAGGTGCTCCTAGTGTTCTTATTACTTAGGAACTTACAAGAGTTTTATGGGCCCTGTGTCAGAGACCGGGTCAAAGACAAATATTAGAACAAGAGATGACCCTAGTGTTCTTATCACTTAGGAAATTATAAGGGTTTTAGGAACTCTGTGCCAGGAACTGGTGGGCAGAGACCAATATATATATATATTCTATTATCTCACATTTTATATGATGTCTCAGTCTGTATAGAATACTTCCTCATTCATAAGGAATCTGTTTTTCACAATAACTTTGTGGGAGTAGTAATTATTGCTTTACCTGTTTTATACGTGATAATACTGGGCTCCGTAGTTTATCAGGAAGAACTAGACATTGATAGGTCTGGGTATTTTGACTCCAAAGCCCATGAAGATTAATAAGAAGTACAATCAACAGTCAGGTACCCCATGTTAGAGATCAAACTGGCCCAGGACTCAGGAAATGTCATCCTAACACTGTCATCATCTAGAGTCACCTCACTCAGTTTCTCCCTTTCTCTGGGTTTCAGTTTCCTCATCAGCAAAATGAGGAGACTAGAAGAGCATTCCTAAGTCATCTCCCATTCCTTAATCACTTGATTGGTATAAAGAAAAGAAAATGCAATTGAATAGAACTGAAAAGAAATTGTACTTCAATGTTCTTTTAGAAAATGTGTTTTTTATTTGGATTACGGAAAGTGGGGGGCAAGTGGGAACACCCAAACAAGTGCGAGGACTAGTCAAGGCAAACTTTCACTCAGCACATATCCTACAGGAAAATAAATCCCACTGGACACGGAGTGTAGAGGCCCCTCCTGCAGGAATTCATAGCAGATCCACAGAGGAATGAGCTGTGCTTGTGTGCTGGGAACACACTTGGGTCTGTTGAGCCCAAAGATAGGGGGAGGCTCCATCAGGAAGGTGGGAGTTGATATCCAACTGAGGATTTTGGAGGAGCCTGAACCCACTCCACATGCATCATGCCTTTCCTAGAAGAGAACATACTCATTAGTCATAAATAAGTCCTGTGAAATGCCTCCCACATCCCATGTGAATATTCAGACATTGTGCCTAGCCAAAAAAAAAAAGAACAAAGAAAAAGAAATCTTTATCTTTTAGTTTTTAACATGTGTTTAAATTATTACATTAAATTATTAGATTTCATCTCCTGAAAAAATTTTGGTATGACATCTTTAAAACTGTTCCTCCCTGATATTTCCAAGTCAAACCCAAGTATTCAGGCAAAAACTAAGGCTTCTTAGGTCCTATCAACTAATTCTTCTCTGTATTTCTTCTGCTCCCTACTCCTGGAGGTCTTCCCATGCTGGAGGCCAGGTGAAGTGCCATGAGACGAAATCTCACAGGGAAGCAGGTTTCTCTATGCCACTAGCACCTAGCTGTGCAAGTTGTCAGTATGTGCTTCCACAGTTGCTTTACTCCCCATTTATTCAAGCAGCAAAGATTTATTGAACAGCTACTATGTATCAAGCACTGTTGTATACATTAGTGGGGAAAAGATGAATAAGGCACAGTTTCTATCTCAAGGACTCCCAGTTTTAGTGTGGATAGACGGTCAGGTAAAGGAATCTAATGAAACATTATAATATGTGCACTCAGAAACATAAAGGGTTTGGCATGGACATAGGAGAGAATAGACAACCATGCCTGAGAGCCAAAGGGGATTCAGAAAAGCCGCAAAGAGCAGATGACATTTGAGCTGGGTTTTGAAGGAGATGTTCCACATAAAAAGAAGGGATGGGGGACAAGCAGAACCTTCCAGAAAGAAAATAAAACATGTACAAGGCAGGAGGGTGAAAGAATATAATCCCTTCTGGGAGCCATGGCCTCTTTGGCAGGAGTCTGAGGTTTGAGTGAGGAAGTGGTATGTTATTAACCTGGAAGCTTGAACATCAGTCAGAAGGTGAAGGGGGCTTGTATACTTTGGGGGAGGGTGTTAGATTTTTTTCTTAAAGGCAATGAGATTCCTGTTTCCAGATTATCATCCAGGCAGAAATGGAGAGCATGGATTAGGGGGAAGAGAGGCTAGAGGTAGGAAGGCCAGCCAGGAAACTGTTATGTAGTATAAAGGCAAAGGAGGGACACATGAGAGAGATGTAGGCAACAGAATTGGTGAGACTTGACAGCCAGCTAGACAGACCCAATAAGCAGTTATGTTCTTGAAGAATGGTCATGGTAGAAGAGGGTGGTGAGCAATGCCTGCCTATGGCTAATGAGACAACAAATACTAACTGAGCTATTTGTTGGTATTGGGGCTTAGGGTGGAGGATGAGCAGGAAAGTGGATACAGCAGTGGGTAAAGCATCTTCCCTCTTTTCAGGAGGTTGTCCTCTATCTCACTGTTCAAGGAGTGGTCTGAGCTGTGGACCAGCAGCATCAGCATCATCTGGTAGCTTGGGCAACCTCTCAGGTCCCACTCTGGATTACTAAATCAGATTCTACTTTCTAAGAGGATCCCAAGGTCAGTTATATGCACTTTAAAGTTTGAGAAGAATGGGCCTAGGGCAACTCTTGGAACTTTTTACATGAGCAGGAGGATGGTAGAGAGAGTAACAAAAGAGAAATTGCATAAAGCATAAATAAAAGTGCTGAAGGTTCAAATTGTTCATCTCAAGACTGTGGAGATCGATGTTTCTCTTTGCCCTGAAGTTTGTACCTGATCAGAATTGTGTGTACCTTATCTTGGCTCTCTGATATTTCTTCCACTTCATATTTCTACTGCTATCCTTTGTGTACATGTAGCACTTAAAGATCCATAAAAGATCATAAAGTAAGTGAAGCTATTTGGGGGACAACTAAGATAACAAAAATTAATAGAAAATAACCAATTTGTTCTCATCTCTCTGACGTCTTCATGAACTCATTATTTCTGGGATACAAGAAGCAGGTGAGTACGGCTTAAATAAAGACTACGCTAAATTCTCCAACTCCTAGGTCCAAGAGGAGACTTACAGGGGTTAGGCAGGGCCCTTGGCCCCGGGGCTTGGTTGAGAGCCAGGCAGCGCCAGGTGTGGAGCATGACACTATGTCATTGCAACGTCTCCTGTGATGATGCCTCAGGAGCTGCCCTTTGCTCCAAACATGAACCTTGCTGGTTGTGGCTCCTACCTTTTCAGCCTCTCAGCCATTTTGGTAGTATGGCTTTATATGAAAGAAAACAATGTGGATCTAGAAATCTATGGACAAATAATAAATAATATTTGATTGAAGTTATAAAGGCACTTCAGGCCCATAACAGAAAAGAAAAAGCCTCTACAAATGCCTAAAACACACCAAGAGAAAGAACAGTGTTTGTTGCCTTTTCACAAGCCTAAAATGGCATTCATCTCTAGAAACAGGCTTAATTTAAGCTTTGACATGTGCCATCAAACTCAAAACTTCTGAAATCTGATGATGTATTAGTTGCACCAAAAGCGTAATAGAAGGTAGATCACATTCCCTTGCCCCTGTGATGACTGGAATGACTATGTGTTCAAGCAAAGACATGACAAAGAAGAATGCATTAACTCACAAGTGCTAAAGTGACGCAGTCTAAACGAATCACAGATGATTTTGTGACATTGTCGAGTTGTTTTTCAAGTACATAATAAATGAGAGGGATATTCTGTTCTGAACTATTCTTGTTTATATGAGCCACAGCTGTGAAGAGACTTTATTTCTCAGGAACAGGACAAAGACTTTGAAGCAGTCCGTAACACAACACACTCTGAAGGAATGGTTCTTTTACGTTACAGAAATCACTTTGGGGTGGTTTCTTAATAACACTGTCCTGGGAGGCACTAACATGGGCACTCTTGTTCTGACTGTCACTAGATGTTGGGACTTAAGACGAAGTTATTTCACTCAGTGTTCTCATCTGTAAAATGGGAAGCATCCTAAAGTAGACTTAATGGGTCCATCAAACCATCTTGTGGTAATTTCTCTAGTTCCTAGGTATACAATAAATAATTTGTCATCAGCTTGTGGAAGTTCCTAAATTTCCCTCTCCACTCCCTCCCAACCAAAATTGCAAAGATGTGGGAGGCTGGAGCAGAGGGGTGTCATCACATTCTCCTTCTACCCACTTTTTGACCTGTGCATAAGATGTAGGGTTAGCAATAAATTTATTGAAGTTTAATTAGTGGATGGCTTGAAATACAGTTGCTCCTCTAGATGGAATGTCTTTACTGGCATAAATAGACAAATTCTTTGACACCTGTTCTGTAGCTACAGATCTGGCTACCTCCAAACTCATATTTAACATGGCACACATACTTCAGAGAGTGGGATCTAACTTTGTGAGAGGTGGCCAAATGGAAAGAGCTGGATGTGACAACTGTAAGTAGGGGGAGTTAACTCCTCATGGTGTAAACTTTGACCATGGGAGATATTTGACAGGAGAAATCCAGGCAGATAAATAGCAGATCCCAGGAGGGATGCTCTATAGCTTGTAAGTACGTGCATCTAGAGAGTGAGGGGGGAAAATCTCTGTGAGAATTGAAGGGAATACTTCTGTTTCTTTTCACTGACAAAGTTCCAAGTTACCTCTTCTTTGCATAGCTTGTGTGGATTCATCTTGTATGGCTGATCAGGAATGTCTTGTCTTTTCACAACTCATTTTGAAGCCCTGGCCATCATGATTAACTGTCAGCTTGTATTGCTTCTTGTCCTTCCCTGCATCACTCTCTCTCCCTCACTCTTTGTCCCCAGGGATTGAATCCCCTGATCTGTTATTGACATAAACTAATAATATTACTGAATGAAATATACTTTCCTTTGAGCAAATGCCTACCCATGCCTTTCTGTCAAAATGGGAGGCAGGGATTGGTTTATTAAAGAAAAGAACTGAAACATACATGCTGTTTGATGGCCCAAGATGCTGATTTAACACAATACATGCTTATTATCTTTGCACTTTTATTAAGATATTCTCACTCATCTACATAATCTTTTGATTTTGGAGTGAGAAAGAAACTTATAGAATGTGAAAGTGGATCATAGATTAGGGGTTAGAATCCTTTCAGAACAGAATATTTGTTTGCCTTGAGTTGGGCAGAGACTGGAGAGGAAGCACCAGGTCTCACAGTGGAAGAGGAGGAAAAGTAGCAGGCAGTGATGCTCACAAAAGGTTTGTGTGTATGTAGGGGGAAGGATGAAATAATAATGGGGGAGGGTCTTCTACCACTGATATCAAGCCTTTGCTTCTTGGTGCATGTTTCATAGATTTCACATCTGTGTTGCTATATATCTTTTAAGTCTAAACAAAGAACTCCTCTAGAGGCTTGGCTAAGCCAAGACAATGAATCTAGGAAGAAGGATCTAAGAAGGTGGCTCACAGGGAGATTTTCTGGTGAACCTGGAGTCATACTGCATTAATTGTCACTTACTTTGCTTAAGTCAGGGGAACTGAGAGCAAGGAGCTGGCCTGGCTACTTCAGGGGCAGTATCTTGGAACACCAAGACAGACGGAATTCAAGAAGGAGGTGGCAGTATTCAGTAGCATCAGATACATACAGGTAAACACAATTATGATAAGGTTGATGAAAGTATTGACATGACTGGAGAGAGAGACTGGAATTTCTGGGGCTCCAAAATCATAACAAAAAGTGATGAGGTTTTTCATGAGGTTCCCAGTGTTGGGAGGCCAGAATTTGTATCCCAGCAACCTGTATGGCTTGTGTTGCATTCTAGGTTAACCTCAAAAAGGCAAAGAGTAGTGCTGGGGACGTTAAAGAGCTTCATGGGAAAAGCAATGTGATACCTTAAACATCACATTTACTTGTTTGATCCAGGCTCACACAAAATAAATTCTGTACAATGAGATTGGGTTGGGGGCTGCATTTCCTTAGGACCTAATCTCTTTTTTATTAATGATAAATAATTTGTAAAATTAAGATTGGCATCACACTTTGTTAGACCCAGAGTTGCTTAATGTTTATATACTAGAGGGAGGTTGCATTTCTTTCAGGATCATTGAAGGCCTACTGATAAAGAACAAGGATAGTAAAAAATAGACTAAAAAAGATATTTTTAAGAAAAAAAAGGGAGAAATCTAAATGCAGATATCTTGGCATTCAAGCTATTATTGTACCTACCCTAGTATCAAATGTCTGCTGGTAAATGGGGAGTGGGCATTCCAACGTATTCCTGCTCATTTGTAGCTTACTCTGTTACGTTTTAATATTAATATGTAGCAACTTTATTTTTTTAAGATTTTATTTATTTATTTAATTGACAGAGAGAGAGAGAGAGAGACAGCGAGAGAGGGAACACAAGCAGGGGGAGTGGGAGAGGGAGAAGCAGGCTTCCCGCTGAACAGAGAGCCTGATGCGGGGCTCGCTCCCAGGACCCTGGGATTGTGACCTGAGCTGAAGGCGGTCGCTTAACCAACTGAGCCACCCAGGCACCCCAATATGTAGCAACTTTAATGCGCATCTTTTACTTGATTCATCTGGTTGATTTACAGGCCTCTTCCACAGAAGTAATGTCCCACACTAATGTAGGTGCAAATGATTGCCTGTAATATATGAAAAAGGCTGTTCTAAGTGTTATTGGCACTCAAAGGCTATCACTAATAGATAGCCTTCCAGACAAGCCTCCAAAGTCTATTTAATCCATCTTGTAGCGACTCTGAGAGACCTGGTGGGACTGGAGATCACTTGGACATTAAGCCTGAGCTCTCCATGAACCCTACAGCCTCTGGGCTATGTGTTTCCCCGAGAGCCTGGCAGCCGAAGCTGGGGGCTCTTGTCATGGAAGAAGGAGGAAAGGACAGACAGACTCACTCCCAGAGGTAGGGGAGGGGATGGAAAGAGATAGACAGACCAGCATCATCACTCCATGGTGAGCCTTGAAGGCTGAAGACTGCCTGAAAATCGTCAGTTGTCAACTTATTGCTGGTGCAGACCCAATAAAGCAGATGCTTGATTTGCTCAAAAATAGAAAGATGGATGGGTGAGTGATATTCTAGAGTAAGGAAAGCAATGAAGCAGTGTTTCTTCTACTTCTCTTTTTCCTCTTGTTTTATAATATACCTGTCTCAGTTTGACATTATTTTTAAATTTTTATTTATTTATTTATTTATTTAAGAGAGAGAATGAGATAGAGAGAGCATGGGAGGGTGGAGGGTTAGAGGGAGAAGCAGACTCCCCACTGAGCAGGGAGCCTGATGTGGGACTCGATCCCAGGACTCCAGGATCATGACCTGAGCCGAAGGCAGTCGCTTAACCAACTGAGCCACCCAGGTGCCCCTCAGTTTGACATTATTTTTAAACAGACTATCTACTCCTGTGCTGGAAAAGGAGCGTGTTCTGATATGCAAATTTGGGCTATATTAAATGAATAGAAAGGAAGGCTGTGATCAAAAGATAACATTTTCTCCCTACACATAGTTTCCATTTTCATCGATTTCCCAAGCTTCTCAAATTTTTAAATTCTTATTTTTGTTCTTATTTGAATAAAGGTAACTATTTGCCTGGATGGATTTGTTACCTGTAGAAAAGGATGCATTGCAAGGCATTGGGAATTTGCTGCTTCTCTTTGCTGAAGAAAGAATATTGTATAACTTCATAGAGCTTAAGCTGAGAAAATATCATTATGTATATACTTTTAGGTAAATACCAAAAGGAATGTTTAAGTTTTCTTCCTTTACCCTTCAGAGGGCATTCTTATTAGGGATCTGTACGATTAAATATCAAAGGAACAGGCAAGGGTACACAGGGCTTGAGAAAAGTTATTTTTTGTTGAAAAAACTAGATTGGGTTAACTCCAACCTACACTTAAACCAGGGCAGCACACAGCTACAGAACTTATTGTAAACTCTGTTGTCCTCGTGCCTCTGATGTACATAAACCCCCTTTCTCGTGGCCGACATACATTTTAACTTGTCAAACCTTGTTAGGTACAAGAATATTTTTATTTTATTTTAGTAAGAAAGCCTCCACTTGAGAAAATGTGACACCAGCTAAGAAGTGTTTCTTCCTTCCTCTTATTGCTCTAAGTCCTCCAGAAGTAAAGTTCAAAAATTAGTGGCAGCTGCATGTTGAGAAGACACTCTGTCAAATTAAACAATTGAACATTTTTGCAGTATGACATGAAATTCCCATTTTTAATAGTATTGTCACAAAGTTGCATCACAGGTGCATGGTTCGGTTGTGAGTTGCCAGAATTACCACTGGTTAGAGACCTTACCCGAAGGACCAGACCTAGTAAGGGGATGAGAGACATTTGTGGTTTTGATGGAATGCCTGTGTGGGTTCCATTTATGCAGAACTCAAGAGTGGCTTTTTTGAAGATCCGAGTCGATGCTGATATTTGGTCATCTCAACTTTGATAGAATATCTTAATGTTATCAGTGGGTGTTCTTTTGGCCAGGGACCTATGTCAGGTAATGTTTTGTAGTTCTCAGATTTGTTAACCTACAAAAGCCCTTCTGTGAAGAAATTTTCCTTGGAATCACAGTTCTGTTTAAATTCTTTGGCAATAATTTTCCATCATACACTCTTTCATAAATGCAGACCCCATCTACTCCAATCTAATTCCTTATTGACTTAATATAAAATAATATCCAAATTAAATATTATAAGAATTACCATCTTTAAGTTCTTGTTATATCACATTATTGCAATCATTAAATTTATAATATTTCAGATGTTATAAATAATTCATAACAATGAAAATAACCATTAATTACTATTTATTTTACAGTGTCCCAAATTTCAAATAATATTGCTGTTGTTAAGTCACCCTTGAGGTTCACCTTCATACTGATGGTTATGGTAATACAATCATCGACCTGTATTTAATTTTGTATCACATAGATCTCACAACCTAGAGGCTAAAACTAACCTCTCTCTGATTCATTGTTCTTAGGAAGTCAAAATCTTATATGAAATCAATTCTTTGCTTCCTTTGTGCCCAGAGAAAGATCACTGAATAGTTAAGGTTGGGTGCTATCTTCACTCACAATCAAAATTGGAGGAGTACTTATTAACAACTTCTGGTTTTCTTGAAGAAAGATATTTCCCTTAATGTCCTTTACTCTGTCCTACTCAAGGCAAGAGAATTTACTTTTCTTTTTTTTTAAAATTTTATTTATTTGACAGAAACACAGCGAGAGAGGGAACACAAGCAGGGGGAGTGGGAGAGGGAGAAGCAGGCCTCCCGCCGAGCAGGGAGCCCGACGCGGGACTCGATCCCAGGACTCCGGGATCATGACCTGAACCAAAGGCAGACGCTTAATGACTGAGCCACCCAGGCGCCCCCAGAGAATTTACTTTTCTGATTAGAGAGTTTGAGGGGAAAATCTGAGTGTGCCCCCTGGCTCAGTCCTTCCTTTTCCCTTTCTTACTGCAGAGACTACACATTCTGCTCTGATCCTCCAAGCTGTCTAAATTTCAGGGACAGGCTCAACCTTTGTAGGGAGATGGGGAACCGAGGTGTCCTTAAGTGACCCTTCCCTGATCTGATATCTGGTGCATGGGCTGAGGATCATGAGAAATAAATAAGGAGTGGAATTTGGGAAGAAAAGCAACACTCAGAGATTGAGACTTTGGAATGGGTCAGGCCATGGTTTTTTATTGTGCTGAGTTTGGCAGCTGTGGGTGTCTATATTGTGTTATGCTGCCCATTTTTACAATTGTGGGCAGAATTGGGGGTTGGTGAAATGGGATTTTTTTTTTTTTAATTGATGAGTTGGCTTTTAACTCATGTGGTCCAACAAATGAGTTTAGGTTTTTAAGTATAGCCTATTTCAGCTTGCTTAGTATTACAAGAAAGCTGGGATAGGTTTAGACCTTTCAGGTGTTGGTTAGACAGACGATATTTGCTCTATTGACAGTGTTTTCCAGCCAGATCAGTAGGCAGGAATTTTAATGTCAAGGAATCTAAGTTCTGTATATCTTACAGAGCACTCACAGTGTTTGAGGTTTCAGTTGTACCTGCCAGGTCTACGTAGGCAGCTCTGGACTGGTTGCCTAAATTCCATTTTACATTGTAGACCAAGAGAACACAAGGGAGGCTCTTGGCTAAGTTTGGGTTAATGTGGCTTATCATAAGTGTGGGTTATTCCCTATCATATATTACTTCAAATTGGTTCTGGATTTCCTTTTTCTTTCTTTCTTTTCTTTTTTTAAACGATTTTATTTATTAGAGAGAGAGACCACAAGCAGGGGGAGCTGCAGGCAGAAGGAGAAGCAGGCTCCCCACTGAGCAGGGAGCCTGATGTGGGAATTGATCCCAGGACCCTGAGCCAAAGGCAGACATACAACAGACTGAGCCGCCCCCGTGTCCCTTTCTTTCTTTTTTTTTTTTTTTAATATGGAATGCTTCACAAATTTGCATGTCATCCTTGCGCAAGGGCCATGCTAATCTTCTCTGTATCATTCCAATTTTTTAGTATATGTAAGCTGAAGCAAACACTGGCTCTGGATTTCTTAATGACAGAATCTCTATCTTTGACCTTAGTTTTCAGAGAGCCAAACTCAGGGTCCAATTGAAGAAGTGTGGTAGATTTTACTAATGAAACAATAAAAGGGTCTGAAGCCCTTATTATGACAAAAACATGCACAATTTCTCAATGAATTAATAAAGTTATTGCAGACCCAGAACCTAGGAAGATAATGAAAAAGATGTTTTCCAAGAATTTCCTATTTCTAAGGATCGGATTTGCCTAGAAAGTCAATAAGGAGCTGGAGTAATCTGAAAATAGTTCTTCAAATAGAGAGGTCCTATTCAGTACAACTAATAAAAATAATAGAAGAAATAAAATGAAATAAAAACTTAAAAGGCTGATGAACAAAAAGAGAAAGAGAACCTTAAGTGAAACACAGATATTAGAAGATAAGCTGAACAGATATGAAGGGGGAAAATGAGACCTATGTAAAGGGGAAGATAAGATGTACCCAAGCTTACCTACTGTCAAAGGGACTATTTGAAGAAGAGGACTTGTTTTGCGTAGTAACCAGATTGCAAAAACGAACATAAACCCCAAACAATATAACAGAGAAAGAAGAGCAACATTTCAAGCACTGATAGAATGATTGCCCAAGGGAGCCAGTCCTCAGGACACAGCAAGAACGGTGTTTTGGGTTTTTTTTAAGTTTCTATTTAAATTCCAGTTAGAATGTTTCATCTCTCCCTCTGATTTCCCCCCTTCATTCTTCCCCTCCTGCTATCTTCTTCTTCTTCTTTTTTTTAAACATATAATGTATTATTTGTTTCAGAGGTACAGGTCTGTGATTCAACAGTCTTGCACAATTCACAGCGCTCACCATAGCACATACCCTCCCCAATGTCTATCATCCAGCCACCCCATCCCTCCCACCCCCCACCACTCCAGCAACCCTCAGTTTGTTTCCTGAGATTAAGAATTCCTCAGATCAGTGAGGTCATATGATACATGTCTTTCTCTGATTGACTTATTTCGCTCAGCATAACACTCTCCAGTTCCATCCACATCGTTGCAAATGGCAAGATTTTATTCCTTTTGATGGCTACATAATATTCCATTGTATATATATACCACATCTTCTTTATCCATTCATCTGTCGATGGACATCTTGGCTCTTTCCACAGTTTGGCTATTGTGGACATTGCTGCTATAAACATCGGGGTGCACGTACCCCTTCGGATCCCTACATTTGTATCTTTGGGGTAAATACCCAGTAGTGCAATTGCTGGATCATATGGTAGCTCTATTTTCAACTTTTTGAAGAACCTCTGTACTGTTTTCCAGAGTGGCTGCACCAACTTGCATTCCCACCAACAGTGTAGGAGAGTTCCCCTTTCTCTGCATCCCTGCCAACATCTGTCGTTTCCTGACTTGTTAATTTTAGCGGGGTGGGAGGATGGGTTAGTCTGGTGATGGGTATTAAAGAGGGCACGTTCTGCATGGAGCACTGGGTGTTATACACAAATAATGAATCATGGAACACTACATCAAAAACTAATGATGTAATGTATGGTGATTAACATAACATAATAAAAAAATAAAAAAATAAAAATAGAATATAATGAAAAAAATAATAATAAATTCCAGTTAGTTAACATACAGTGTAAAGTTAGTTTCAGGTGTACAATACAGTGATTCAACACTTCCATACAACACTCGGTGCTCATCACAACAGATGCACTCCTTAATTCCCATGACCTATTTCACCCATCCTTCCAACTCAGCTCCCCTCTGGTAACCATCAGCTTGTTCTCTAAGTTCCAGCTGTAGAGTCTAAACCAGGAATGGGTGGGAGACCACCTTTACTCTTTCTCACTGATTGTCCTCTCATCTCCCAAGGTAGCATTTGCCTGCATCCCAAATTCAGGTCACTATCCCATCAAGAAGAGAGGATAAGATCTATATATATATAAACTCTTTTTCTGAAAAGATTTTATTTATTTATTTGAGAGAGAGAGAGAGAGAGAAAGAGCACACATGAGTCGGGGGAGAGGCAGTGGGAGAAGCAGACTCTCCACTGAGCAGGGAGCCCGATGTGGGGCTTGATCCCAGGACCCTGAGATCATGACCTGAGCCAAAGGCAGACGCTTAACTGACTGAGCCACTGAGGTGCCCCCATAAAAACCCTTTAAACAGCCACCCAGGCGCCCCTATAAAAACTCTTTAAACAAAGACTCTTCAACTACTAGGCATTGTCAAGGAGACTTCTCAAGAGGATCTCAAAGTTGGGAAACATTAAGTTCCCAAAGTGATGTGGTAGCATTCATAGAACACAATGGGTAAAAGCAGGAGAAATGATGATACAATTTATTTAACTAGTTGTGTCGTATTTTGTTGTTTAAAAATACTTTTATACACCTCATTTCCTTGGAGTCTCATAATGCCCTATGATACAGGATTGATTACTTCCAGAATTATCAATGATGGAACTGAAGCTCAGCAGGTTACTTGCTAAAGGGCATCCAACTAGTAATTGAGTTACGATCCAGATCTCTGAGTTATGCCATTTACTTCATTCCTCTGAACCACACTATTCTTCCCAGCCCTAAGATGTGTTGCTGAGCCTGAGGATGAGCAATGATAATGTAGGACCTGGATAATGTAGTAAGATAAAAATATTTTGCACTAATACAATGAAAGAGAGCAAGTGATCAAATTTGATACTTCGGCATTATAAGAAATCCTTGAAGAGTGATTCTATTTGGTTTGAGGAACTAATAGTGTTTAAAACCAAGATTTTAAACACATTTGAGCAGATTCAGAAAATTCTTGCACATGATAAAAACACTCCTCCTCCAGCCATCCTGCACCGTTATTATTATGAATAATTTATATTTCTCTAGAGGATTTTGCTATTTATTGCTCTTAATTATTTGCTTTTCAAGTGTGACTATAGATTCCCAGGGAAAACCCTTGAGAGAAGGAAGTTGTCACGCTGGGGGAAGCATCAGCCTGATGACTCGCTGGCACTGAAGCCACGGGTCTGCCGGTGACAGCAATCACTCTTCATTATCCTGGCAGAGCTGGTGGAACAAAGTTCTTCTAAATGGGCACTTGACATGAGCATTAACTTTATTTTTCCCAGAGAAAAATTTCTTTGAGGGAGAGTGTACAAAAATAGAAAGGGAACGTTGAAAAGAGAGGAGAATCACAAGCTGTTTTTATTCTTTGTACTAAACCAAACAGTATTTTATTAAATAGCCTAAGAACAATGTGGGCACTGAAAAGAATAAGTTAGGGGATGCTGATATCTGAGTTCTGTTACAAAGGTGCCATTAGCCCACTAGGATTCTCATGCCAATGATTCTTAATTTGTAGTGGTGTGGGAGGTGGTAATGAGGAAGAATTGGACCAAATATAGGAAGTCTTAGTTCAATACCAGGAAGGTGAGACTGTACAAAAGAGAGTCTAACCACAGAAGAAGAAATGCCTTGAAGAAACTGACTCAGGCAATCTAGGTTAAATCCACAATCTCTTTGGTTGTCCTTTTAGCATCCAGGGAAAAGTGGTCAAGACCTAAAGTTCTCTAGGATCATAGGAACTGAATGATTGTGAGCAATTCAGATCTGCTGCTGTAGCTCTGGAGAGCCTCCCTACAGGGATGGGGAGGGGCTTGAAGGAGGATGGTTCTGAGATGCAGCAAAGGGCAGCCATCTGGGTCATGGATGATACACCGATGGCATGCATTAATGCCAATCATCTGTGGCTTCCAGACTCTTTGTCATTGCCAGTTCCTTACCAGTTGTTAAATATTTTTAATACTTAGCCTTGTTTGGGGGTGACTTTAGAGTTCAAGATAGCTACTGACCAGCTGTGTGAATTTACTAGCCTCTTAGACCCTGAGGTTTTAATGAGAAGGTTGTGCTACAGGACGTCTACATTTTTTACTAATGCATGCATTCTCTAGTGTTCTGAATTATACCTCAGACTCTTATCTCCTGGGGTCCAGGTCAAAAAGTTAGTTCCCAAACACAGTACACAATGTGAGTGTGCATGTGTGTATGTGTGTGTGTTTATACAAAGCCAGCAACATGATTCTTTGCACAAATCCATGCGGGTTGACCTAGTACTCCCAATCCTTAATCCTTAAAATCAACAGATTATGCTAATATGTTAAAGCCCAGCATGGGGGGTGCCTGGGTGGCTCAGATGGTTAAGCGTCTGCCTTCGGCTCAGGTCATGATCCCGGGGTCCTGGGATCGAGTCCCGCATCGGGCTCTCTGCTCCTTGGGAGCCTGCTTCTCCCTCTGCCTCTCTCTCTCTCTGTCTCTCATGAATAAATAAATAAAATCTTTAAAAAAAAAAAAAAAGCCCAGCATGGTACTATGGTCAGTAAAGGAATAAGAAGTTGGCAGCAACAGAGTTCTGAAATTAATTGGAATCATTAATGAGATAAGGGTGAATTAGACATTATTTCTATTCACAAAACCAAACCCCTTTCTGTTGATTTGGGAAGGACTAAAGACTCAGCAAGTGCATGTTTAGATAACTATGTTAGCAGTAGAGTAGTATGTATATGTGTGTATATATATACACACTTTGACAAATGAATTAAATCTTATTTTTCCTTTATTTTATAAGTTGCAGTACAACATCCCTTCTGAAAGCTAAAGATCGGTGAGTGTGTGTGTGTATGTGTGCGTGTGTGGGTGTGCTCACATGCACACATTTAGAACAAGTAGAACTTGGCCTGGAAAAGCCAGGTCACTGGTCATGCAGGTTCATGACTCATGGAAGGACACTGCCCTCCAGAGGCTGGCCTCACTCTCCTCCCTCCAAGTCCTACTTGGTCTGCCCAGGCACTGATGCTGGCACATTAGTTAAGTCTCTGCACAAAGCAGGTGTAACATCACTGTCATATTCAGGGTAGTGCTCCCAATCTGTTCTTCTGGTGTACAAACTGAACTGCTATTTATACCCCCACTAACAAGCATGTAGCACTTGGGTTAGAAATAAAATTATTATTGGCCTTGTTTAAACTCCGGAGTCAGAACTTGTTGGGGGGGGGGAACTGGGGGAGTGGTGAGCCCCAAAGTGAATAAAAAATAAGCAAGGCCCATGCTTATCTCAGGATACTTGGGCACAGATGAACTGTCCCTGATAATATGGAGCTTTCCCTCTGAAGTGATGCTGTGATGGTTAATTTTAGGTGTCCGTTTGACTAGGTCACGGGGTGTGAGGATGTTTGGTTAAACATTATTTCTGGATGTGTCTGTGAAGGTTTTTCTTGATAAGATTAGCACTCGAATTGGTAGACTGAGCAAAGCAGATTGCCATCCCACACTGAGTCATCCAATCCATTGAGGACCTATATAGAACATAAAGGTAAAGGAAGCCAGGATTCACTCTCTCTGACTGAGCTAAGACATTGGTCTTCTCCTGCTTTCCTAATGGGGCTTTCCCATAAGTGCTTCTGGTCCTCATGGCTTTGGACTATACCCCTGGATTTTCTGGGTCTTCAGCTTTCAGACAGCAGACTTCTCAGCCTCCGTAATTGCTTGAGCCAATTCCTTATAATAAATCTCTTTATACTAGAAATCTTTTTCTAATAAAATCTTTTTCTATATATTGGTTCTGTCTCTTTGGATGACTAGTATACAGATGCCTTTATGATTGCATTTCCATAGTCACCAGCCACGTGAAACAGGAGCCATTTGGTCAGTGGGAAGCATGCCCAATAACATCCACAGGAGCCAAACTGACACAGCCCCAAACATCATGGGTCCACTTCTCTACTGCTGCCATTTGTGGTTGGCTCACTTCCAGATTGACTGTTCTGAACCAGGAGGCAGCACTTTCTTTGCTTTTTGGCATTAGAAACAGCAGTTTAAGATTATTGGGAGGATTGGTCTGTAATATTACATATAATTTTTGGCAGATCCCAACCTAGTCGACTTTGTATATTTTAGGGACAACAAACACTTTTTAATCCAGAGACAACTGGTTGCCTGGGTGGCTCAGTTGGTTAGGCTTCCAACTCTTGGTTTTGGCTCAGTTCATGATCTCAGGGCTGTGAGATTGGGCCCTGAGTGGGCTCCACTCTCAGCATGGAGTCTCCTTGAGATTCTTTCCCCCTCCACTTCCCTCCCTCACTGCTCCTCTCCCTGCTTGCATGCTCTCTCTCTCAAATAAGTAAATAAAATCTTAAAAAAAAAAATCCAGAGACAATAAAGAAAAAACTTGGATAAAAATTATAATAGACTGTTGAATCCAGGAAAAGTCTGAATATCTTAATGTCTACAGTCCTGGGTGGGAGAAACTAGAAGTCTGTTTCTTGGGTAAGATGGTGAAGAATGTCTTCAGGAAAGAGAGCAAAAGGTGGAAGAGGATGCTAGATCAGGACTAGGGATTGGCTGAGCACTCACCATGCTCTCTACTCAGAGCTCAGTTCACCAAGGAGAAATAAAAACCACGCATTTATGCACCTCATATTTATTAAGTGCCTACCTTGTGCCAGGCACTATTCTGGGCACTAGTTGTGACCAAAACAAACTAAAATCTTGCTCTCATTCATTTTATATTCCAGTGGTGCTCAATCAATATATAGAAATGCTATTGAGAGACAATGTAGTGTATTAGAACAGGAATGGGCTTTGGAATCAGACACGGTTTAAATCCTGGCTTCACCACTTTCTAGATGTATTACCGGGATAGTTAAAACCAACCAACAAACAAAACAAAAATTTTCTTTCAATCTCAATTTCCTAATCAGTAAATTGGAGACCATAATACTGTTTTGCATGGTTGTCGTAGGCATTGGCAATAACGTACGTAAAGTCCTTGGCCCAGGTCTAGTACACAGGTGAGGCTCCACCCAGGGAATTTTTATTGCCATTGGTGGCAGACAGAATTGTTTAAAGATGGAGAGGAGGAAGAGTTAGTATTCATCTTTTCCCCACCTCCCATTTGTACTGCCCTGTTTGTTATTCCTTTTTACTTAGAGAACTTGGAAACCAGTTTTGCTGCCCTTCTGGTTATTGGATGGAAAATGGGAGGCACTGAAGAGACAGAAGACAAGAAACATGATACAGATCATAAGAGACAGAGCTACACATGAGTAGTGATTGCAAATGCATGCCTGCCCAGAGGAGAAATGCCATCGCATCAGTGTTAACATCTTTCTGGCTTCCTAGGGGAGTCTGTCAGGAAGTAGCACACTGGGTATGTTTCCAGTATTTCCTTCAGAGAGTACAAGTGTTGGAGGCTCCTACTTCGAGGACCCAGGCAGGAATTCAAGGAAGAAAAGAGGATTACTCTTATACTTAACTCATTGTTATCATCGTTGTTGTTTGTTTTTCTGTTTTTCAATAGACCGATGGTCCTAATTCTCACTTGGAAGATTCCAATAGGTATGTAGGATGCCTACACAGAAGTCAGGGAGAAAATAAGTACATCTTGGAAAGAGGCTCAAATCTCATATTCTTAGAGGTTTATCTTTTCTTTTCTCCCTGTTTCTCTATCTCTCTGTGTGTCTTGTCTCTTTGGCCACCTTGCAAATATCTACATTTATATTAATTATGAACTACACTACCCACTGCAGCTAGTTACTTTCCCTGTTTGGCATAAGTCAACCAGAGTTCCCCTACCCTACCCCCATACTACCCCCAGCCTCTCTGGTACCTGCAGCACCTTGCCTTTGCTTGGCAGAATCATTTTATTTCAATCATAGATGTGTTGATGACATTGCTATCAGAGCAAAGAGCCTTGTTTTTTTCATGTGCTGGATTCATTTATTCACTTATTTTTTTTTTGCCAGTGAAAAGATTTCATTTGTCATTCTGATTGCTTTTATCTTTAATTTCTTAAAAGAATGATGACTCCTATTTAAATTATTAGAAAAATTTCCTCATCTGGAGTGAGGAAATCATTTTCCAAATAAAATTTTTTAAAACAAATCCTTCCCCTGACAATTTGTTATATTCTGTTGTAAATCCCAAGGATAAGCTTTCTTCCTCTGCACGGGAAAACACGAGGATAGAAAAGATTCATCTAAAGTGTCAATCTCGGGGCGCCTGGGTGGCTCAGTCGTTAAGCGTCTGCCTTCGGCTCAGGTCATGATCCCAGGGTCCTGGGATCGAGCCCCGCATCTGGCTCCCTGCTCGGCGGGAAGCCTGCTCTCCCTCTCCCGCTCCCCCTGCTTGTGTTCCTGCTCTAGCTATCTCTCTCTCTGTCAAATAAATAAATAAAAAATCTTTAAAGAAAAAAAAAAGAGGTGCCTGAAACTATAGGCACCTTAACTAAAAAATAAAAATAAAAAAAATAAATACAGTGTCAATCTCAGAATTATGGATAAACTGGGGAGACACCATTCCTGAGAGGCCATTGGGTAATTAATTCCTACCCAGCCAATCTCAGTTGACTGATTTATTATCTAATGCAAAATTTGGGAGGGGAAGGGAGGTTACAGGAGTTTGAGGAGGTTCATAGAAATTGATCTGTGCTGTGCTTGAAGGCAAGACTTCTGATTAGCATATAAACAGTATGCTATTTCCTTACTTAATGGCCATACTTTTATTTCTACTATTCAATTACAAAAAGAAAATCAGTAGATGTGAAATAATCTGGGACCTGGCCTTTTGGAATTAGAAATATATAAACTGAGGAAGAGAGACTGAACTGAGGATCAATAGAAGTACCTGAGCCCACTCCATGAGGTTGACACAAATTCATGGGTCATTGTGGTGTCAGAAATAGGAGATGGTTCTTTTCTTTTCTTTTTTTTCTTTTTTTTGAGATCGTTCTTTGTACACTTGGGCATCTGGAGGCAAGGTGAAAGTAGCAGAACTGAAATGCGCAAACCATTCTCAGAAGCAATTAATCTATGGAGACTCTGAGGTTGGATTTGTGAACTAGAATGCCCACAGGATTCAGGCAGGGACTGTAAATGAATGAGACAGACAAAACCCTGGTAAACAGCAAAAGACATCGGGAAAGTTGAAGGCCATCAGGGAGCTTGTGCCCTGTGTGAAGAGATAGTTCCCGTTTAGTCTTCAGTGTTGTTATGTGAGGTTAGGTAGTGAGCATGCTGTGAAGGCACACACACAAGTTGTGTCTTTCCACAATGTCAGGTTTATTCAGTCATAAAGCAAGGTTAACATAATTGCAATGCAGTTTCAGGATTCCAAACTCAATGACATTTCACTATACATTTAACTCAGCTTCCCACAAGTTGCACAAAGCAAAGCACAATACGACGTCACAACAAAGGGTACAACAAGTGGAAGGAAGTTAACTAACCAAACGCGAAGTCAGTCCATGAGTGTGCAGTTAAGATGAGGCCTCTGTCCGGTCTGGGTCAGCTCTCAGCACAAGGTCTTATTATGTTTAAGCAGTGGAGAATATCTTTTATGTTCAGAGATCAGTTGGGCAGAGCCTTTGGCAGCAGTTGCCTTTTTGATGTGGTCAGACGTGAAAGGGTCAGCGTCTGGAAAGTCTGACAGTTTGCTGGAAAAATCCTCCCTTTTTTTTTTTTTGAAGTAAACAAATGGGGCTGTTGACTTATTGTCTTTATTGAATTAAATTATACTATGTATAAAATAGCAATGTATACACAGGATTTAATGCATCATAATATATACAATTACCTTTGAAAAGTCAGGACACAAGTTACAATGATTATGAACATAAAACCTATATTAAAACATTCTCCATAGGTGACTTATTTAGCTGTTTTAGTTTGAAGTTGTCATTTGAGAATCTGATGATCACTCTCCTTTACTTTATGGTCCATCAAAATCACTTGCCCAGATATATCAATAGGAGATGAAATTTCATTTGTGTATAATTTCCGTTTGGCCCGTTTTGGTCGAGACATATTTTCTTTACTTCTACATTTGAGAGCTTTGAAGAGCTCATTGTTTCAATTATCTTCTTTGCTTTTGATTGAAGAATTGTTGGAGAATGTTGTAAGAAGTCTCCAAATTTCTCTAATATCCCTTTTTTTTTCTTACTGGCCACATTTGTACTAACTGTGGATGCCTGACTCCGTAAAGAGTATGTTTTCTTAGATGATGGATGTGTGCAAACCTTTTGTTCCTTTTTGACAGAATTTCTATGCTCAGAAACAGGAGACTTCAAATTAGGTCTGGGTGTAGCGTTCTTCGTATTTTCACATTTCACCAAGTCCTGACAGAGAGCCTCAGGTGTATGGTGAATACTATTTCTGCTCTTCCACCAGCTTGAAAATATACTACTCTCCTCCATTTCATTACTCTTCCTCTTCTGGGCCTTGGAAATCTTAACTGTCACAGGTAAAGTGCAACCAGGGTGTTTCACTGCCATTTTGTTTGGCCGTAAAGGTGTAAATTGAATCTCTAACTCAGGTTTTGGAAATTGAGTGGTTTGATTATTTTCTGTTGACACTTCACAGGAGTCAAGGACTACAGAGCCATCCTCTACTTCATTTCTAGAAGTTTCAAAACTTGTTGATTGAGGTTCCGTTTCAACTCTGCCAGGATCCATTGAACTCATATGTGTAGGCTTGATATCCACATTTTGTTCTTCTGTTTCAGGAGGCTCCAATGTGATCTTTTTTAATTGTTCAATTTCATTATCTTTCTGTATATTACTGGAGATCAGTTCCTTCAGCTGTATTTCTAAAGCTGCAACCAGTTGATCCCGTTCTTCTTGTCACTTCTGAAGGTTCTTATCTTTCTCTGCCAGAGTAAGTATTTCCATTGTGTTGGAGTATTTCCATTGTGCTGTAAGTATTTCCACTTCATTTTGTTATTTTAAACAACACTCCCTTTTTAAAGGAGTTTAACCAGTCTTGGGCCTTTGCAGACTGCTGGTTATCAGTTCTGGGTGTCGTCAGCCTGTTCTGGTTTTGGTGATATCTGGTCTTAGTTGCAATGCCCTTGGCTGCTTATGTCACTACGTGACATAAGTCACTGCTTGACATGAGTGACTCCATCTTACTCTCTACAGGTTATGATCCCAGTAGTCCAAGATCTTGCAGTATTTTTAAGAAGTTATTTAAAGAGGTTTTCATGTGCAATCTCTCAATTCCAAATGCTGTCAACTAATTTAAATTTTAAAATTTTGTGCTGGTTAGACAATATTTCTATGACTTGAATTTAGGCCATAGGCAACCAGTTCTGAACTCTGCTATCTGATGAGAAATTATGAAGGTTTTTCTGATCAAGGGGAGTAACATTTATTCTTTTATTCATTCATTTAACATCTATCTGTTGAGTGCCTGTTATATCCTAGATTCTGTGACATAGTACCAGCCTTTATAAAACTTACATTCTAGTGAGGAGATAGATGATGAATGAAAAAGAAATAAGTGACATAATTCAGGTTGTGATAAGTTTTATGGAAAACAGAAATTAGGCTAAAGGGATGGAGGAGGGCGGGGGCTACTATCTTAAATATCATTGGCAAAGGTCTCCATGAGTAGATTCTATCAGAACACAGACTCACATAAAATAAGGGGTGTGTGTTGTGCAGTGTGTGTGTGTGTGTGTGTGTGTGTGTGTGTGTGTAGTGGGAGGTGGAAGAAGGAAGCCCCAGGCAGAGTGCAAAGACCCTGAGGCAAAAGTGTGCGTTAGTGTATTGTATCTGGAGGAGGAAGGCCAGGAGGGCTGTAGCAAAGTGACCAGCAGTCCAGTCAGAACCAGAAGTAGCAAGAATTCATGTCACATGGGCCTCATGGAGCTGTTTTTAAATGCTGAGCTTCCTTCAAAGTCCATTTCAAAGAGGGATAGTTGAAACAATAGGGAAAATATTGATAGTTTTGAAGCTAGATGATGGGTACATGGATTATCAGAGAGATTGTTGTATCTTTTACTGTTGTGTAAGTTGGGTAGTTTTTAAAACAAAATTTTAAAAAGTTCCAGTTCAAGTTCTATATTTCCCTTTCTTATTATGGTTGTTTCTCTGAACTTCCATAATATCTTATTTTTATCCATAACTCAATCAAATGGTGCCTTGATTTTGTAATTTTCATTGTCCTGTGTGTGGACAGGACAATGAAATTCTTCTCAATTAATTTATAAATACTTGAAATCAGTACCATGATTCATATTTATTTTCTGTCTTAGCACATTGCTAGATCCACAGAATTCACTTAATAAATATTAATCGATGGTGGATTCATCCAGTATTTGAGCATCTTCTTTATGCCCAGCTGTGATAGGTAAGTGTAAGAGAAGGGATACTAAGATATGATTCTTGCCCTCTAGGAACTTCCAGTGTTCAGGTAGACACTGACAATACAGGACAGAATGTTGAGAATTTATTAGGGTGGATGTAGTAAATGTAAAAGGGGAATCTAAGGGCTAGATATGCAGAGAAAATATTGACTATTTCATGTAACTGCTCTGTTCATCCTCACAGTCTTCACTTGCTGGTTACCAAGTGAAAGCAAAATGAAACAAAAACACAAACACTTGTATTCCTTTGAGAGTCTTAACTCTGGGAAACAAACTGAGGGTTGCTGATGGGGAGGTGGGTCGGGGGATGGGGTAAATGGGTGATGGGCATTAAGGAGGGCACATGATGTGATGAGCACTTGGTGTTATATGCAACTGATGAATATTGAACACTATATCTGAAATATTAATGATGTATTATGTTGGCTAATTGAATTTAAATTAAAAAAAAACTTGTATTCCAATATGGTGATCTTAATTTGATATGATAAACTTTTAATAGTTCCTTTGGGCTATGTTCAATGTTTTTAAGGAAAAAAAACGCTAGTGTCTTAGGTATATTTGTTTTCTTTTTCTCTGTCCATGACTGAAGTGAAAATTGCACTGGACAAACTTAAATGGGTAAGGAAGATTTTATTTAAGGCTATTGCAATAGAGGAGAGAGATCAGAACTCAATCTGAACTCAATTCTGCTGAAACGAAGAGTGTGAGGATTTTTAAATATTACCCAAAGGAAAAGTAAACTTTCTTCTGTCTTTGAGACAGGAGGTAGTTTTATAACTGGAGCAAAGTGTCTGCTAAAGTTACGTTCATGGGAACCAGGAGATAGGGGTGCTATCTCCCCTGATGCTTACATTTCAAAAAGATGGCTCCAAAATCCTTGAGAAAGACATTTCTGGGTTGTAAAACTGGCAAGAATCTTTTAAAAAGATTTATATATATCTCAAAGAGACAGAAAAAGAATTTATGATGATAAATTTTCTTAAGTAAATGCTATAAGGAAAGGGAGGTCAGGGCTAGAGCCAGGAAGAAGCCTATCTAATGTTTAGTCAGGCTGAGGGCCATCTTGCTCACCACTTTTTCCTCTCCAACATGGCATCTGGGGGTATGGGAAGGTATGTGGCTTGTGTAGTATCATGGTGACTGGGAAGCTGCGGTCCTCAAATCTTCTAGTTTCTCTGTCTCCATGGTGATGTCTCTCATCTGCCTGGCTGCTGATCATCCTACTTGCCCTTATGGCTGAAGTGTACAACAGGTGTGCCTTGTTTCCCAGTCTTTTCTTGGCTTGATAAGAGTCTAGAGCAATGTCTCTCAAACATGGGTTATCCTCCCACCCCCAACCAAGCAGAGAGGATAGTGATGGGGTGGGCCCGGACAGTATGTGAGATAAGGTCTTCCATGAGTCAAAACATGAACTGGAACCAAATCCTTTGCTTTCAGGATATTTTCAATGTATCTAACATTCCTTCTTTCTCCTAAGCATACATCTGAAGAGGTGAATGGAACATCCATGCTGATTCTAACTCCATTCCTCTATTCCCCTTTCTCTCTCCCTTCTTCCTCTAATACTCTGGGACTGGCTGAAACAGGGTTCTCTTTTGTCTCCCCTACTTGATGTCCTCATCTTTCCAGAGGGCAGAAGACTTGGAGTCCTGCCTGTATAGGAGGAAGCGACTAAGTCCTTAGGGGAAACAACTCAAGTATTCGAGATATCAAGGCTTAGTTCTTGATAAGCTAAAGGAATCGGGAAAATCTTCTGTCTAGTATGTTATTTAAGTTTATTGTTTTGCCCTGGAACTTAAATCTCAAGTTTTGGCCTCAAAAGGTAGAAGGCTACAAGGCAATATGATGTAAGAGGAAAATTAAAATGCATCAGTTGAATATTTGCAAAATGTGATCCCCATTGTAAATGTCTACTTCTATTTTAGAAGGTGCTGAGGAGAGTATCTTGGTGTGGGTGAACTGTGAGCTTAAAGGAAGAGTACAGCAAGAGATAAGGAAGTTTGAATATGGGCTGAGTAAGATAGGAAAGCCAAGAGGTAGAGAAATTTTCAAGTAAATAAAATCAGATTTGAAATATGAAAATATCACTGGAGTGGAGAAGTGGGAGACTCTCCTCAGGAGACTTTAAATTCTGGAGTTTGTGCAGGTCCAGGTGATATAACTTCTCAGAAATATCTCTCAGCTAGTATGTGAATTCTAGTTTTCATTCTAGAGAACCCATGTTATATTCTCAACATGGCAGATGTAATAAAACGGGGTAACCAAGACTAGCATCATCACCAGGCACAGGAAATCCTGTTGGAACATTAGATGGCTTAAGATTTCAAAAAGTTGCACTAAATTGTAAGTTCCCTCTCCTTCTCCTTCTCCCTCTTAATCCCCTACTCACACCACACCCATACCTATTCTCTTAATTAAGCTCAGGCTATAGGTAATTAAGGTATATGCAAAACATATGAAACCATCTCAGCAACTTATTTTTGAGAGACTATGGAAATGTCTACACATCAATATGTTGAATTTTCGTGAGACAGATAGTGTGACGAGAAGCCCCAGGATACAAATTTCCTTAAATACCTTAAAGTCAGCACTCATCTGTGCACACAGAGACCATGAGGTTCTCCATCTGTACAAACAGCCCATAATTCAGTTATTCACACCACACTTCTCTTTGAGATGCCTTTTTTTTTTTTTGAGAGAGAGAGAGAGAGAGTGTGAGTGGGGGCAGGAAGGGCAGAGGGAGAGAGAGAATCTTAAGCAGGCTCCACACCCAGCAGAGAGCCTGATTTGGGGCTCAATCTCTCGACCCTGAGATCATGACCTGAGCTGAAATCAGGAGTCCCATGTTTAACCAACTGAGCCACCCAGGTGCCCTGGGATGCCTTTTATTGTACAGATCAATACATGTGAACCAGTACTTTTATTTAAATGCCATCTCATAAAGACAGGCAACACAGCTAACCTTTTCCCTGAGCAAGTCTATTCTAATGCACTTGTCACAGATGGCAAAATTCATCCCAGTCACTTAATCAAATCCACTCACATTTATTTCCCTAAAAGCTACTTACTGCCCATTGAAAAAAGGAAACATGCAGAAACAATTTTATAAGAGAAAAAACACCTTGGAATACACAAAAAATCAAGTCATTTTTTTTCCTAGGCTGTCTTCCCCTCAAGAGTTTAATCTCTTGGTCTTTGAATTTCATAACTAGTGGTCTGTCAGTGGGACAAGTTGAGGTAGAGCACATATACATACCATGAGGTGAATGCAAAAAGTGAGGGGGAGAAGAGAACTTTTTAAAAATTCTATCCTCCATTCTCATTTTTTTCCTGATGACCTTTCAAAAACTAACTGGCCCTGAAAACTAATTTTCTCTCATGTTTTTTGTATTTTTAGACCAAGTAGGGTGAAGGGCAATGATGCAAAATCACAAAGGCACCAATCATGAAAACAAATACCTTCAACACCCTGCTTACCATTTTTTGCCATTTCAAAACATCTCTCTACAGTGTTTCTTTCCACTAATTATGGACATGTCTGATCAATGTTATGCATGTGATACAGACAATTTGATTATCTGAAAACTCACAAAATATAATTTCTTTTTTTACAGTTGTTGTCCTAATATATGTCAGAGGTGGAATCCTGAAGTTGTGCAGGTTCACAGTTTTTAGATTTTTCTCCTTACCTCCATCTCTCTTTCCTTACCCCTCCCTCTCCCTCTTCTTTCTCTCTATAGTTGAAATAAAGGAACTTTGGCATTAGCCTGAATTGGTTTTAAGTCCCTCCTCTCCCAGACACTAGTTATTTCATCTTGAGTAAGTCAGTTAATTTTTTAAATACTTCTGTTGAAAAGTGGGTATGATATTGCTTTCCTTGCATGATTTAAGATTATAATTTATCTGACAAATATTTTTTACCTACCATATGTAAGAAACCATATTGAGGTGCTTATCATTATGTTTTGACAAGGGTATCAAAACCCTATCTAACAAATAGTCTAATTATTTGGCCTTACAAATAGCAGACTTTATTATGGGCAAACCCAGGGCAAGTTGCTAGTTATAACTTGTGATCTAACTCCCTGATGCAATGGGGACAGGTTTATTCCATGACTGTTGACTTATAATCCATGTTAGTTATTGTCCATGAAAGGGTATAGCTTCAGCTGTGAGCACTTTAATTCTGTAACAGTCCAAACCCCTCCCAATTGTCATCATGACAAGCCATTTAGAGAATGGACAATGGCAACATAATGAACTTCTGTATATGTATTTATTTAATATACAAATGTATATGGCTTTTAGTTCTATTCCTAGGGAGAGGATATATGTGGAAGACTTTCTTATCAAAAAGCTGGGCTAAAAAATTAATGGGATTGAGTTAAAAAGGCTAAGACCTAACAGAATACCTTCCTTGTCCTTCTTTATATTGGCATTTCCCACCTGCCCAGTCTTTCCCTTTCCCATCCACAGTTAAATTTTAAGATTTCATTAATATTTATTTTCTTTGAAACAATGGAACTTGTTTATTTTGCAGCTATCTAGTAAAATAACTGGTCAGCACCCCTTTTATGGGCTAAACAAATTATATATCACTTTTCTGGGAACAGAATATTCCAGGGGCTAAGGGGTATGTTAGAGTGGTTAAGAGTGCTGGCACTCAAATTCCAGATGCACTATGTCCTGGTGTGTCCTCGTGGAAGTTATTTATCATCATTGAATCTCGAGTCCTTGTCAGCAAAATAGGGTTGTTGGGAGGATCAAACAGAATCATGACCTATAATACTTAATACAGTGACTGCGTATAGTAGGCACTTGAAAAACTGTAGGTATCATTGTTAGGATTACATAGGACTTTAATCTGAATTATAACTAGGTACATTGCCATGAACCCTCCCATATGTGAAAATTTTTAAAAGGTTTTATTTATTTATTTGTCAGAGAGAGAGAGAGAGCACAAGCAGGGGAAGCGGCAGGCAGAGGGAGAAGCAGGCTCCTCGCTGAGCAAGGAGCCCGGTGCGAGACTTGATCCTAGGACCCTGGGATCATTACCTGAGCCTAATGCAGATGCTTAACCAACTGAGCCACCCTGGCATCCCCCATATGTGAAATTTTTATTGGTCATTCATATACTATGCTGATTCAGAGGGCTTTCTTATTTAAGACCGATTTATAAATGTATGGAATTCAGAATTGGACTTCTCTTGCCTCTTAAAATAAAAGGTTCAGTGTACTTCAGGATATTGTGGGGAATTAGGGAAAGCGTCCTAGAAGAACTGATTTCCAAATTGAAGCTTAAAAGCTGAATAGAAGTCAGATAGGTGAGAACAAAGCGGAAAACCATTCAGGGCAGAAGTATCAAACATTTAAACCTGAGGATGATGGTAAACAAGGCAAATTCAAAAAGATGAAAGGCATTCAATATACTGTCACATAACATGCTGCATTTGGAGAATGTTCAGAAATGAGCTAGAAAGATGAGTCAGTTCAGGTCTCAAAGGGTTGTGCAAGCCATAGTATTTTGGACTTTATTCTAAGGCAAAGGGCAGACAGTCCTGGGTATTAAGAAAAGGAGAGAAATAATTAGGTCTGTATTTAGAAAAATATATCTGGGCCACAATGTGGAAAATAAGTGGCAGGTCAAGATGGGAAGCATGGAGAGAAGTTAAGAGGCTGCTATTCAGTTGTCCAAGTTAGTGAAAACAGTGCCCTGGAAAAGGGGAATGGCAGTGAAAATGGAGAAAGTGAATCTGGGCATAGATTCAATAGGAAGTGGTGATGGATTAGATATCAGTGATTAAGAAAGAGAGAAGGTGATGACATCTACCAGATGTCTTGCTAAGACACTGGCATCACCACTAGGGAACACAAAGGAACAGTAGGTCTCAGGTAGGATATAATGGGTTCAGTTCAGTTTTGGACAAACTGGTAGCATGGGTGGTACCTCTAAGTGAAGATGCCCAAGTAGTTGGATGTGTGAGATGGAAACTCAGGAGTATTCAGAGGGAGATTTGACATTTAGATTAATTACAGAAGGATGGGTACAATGATAAGACAGAGTCATAGTTGATAACCACCTTACCTACAATCATTCAGGTCTTATTAGTCTAGACAAGTGTCCCTAGACTCATGACATAAGGCTATGGTTCTCTGTCCTGGCCAACTGCTAGAATAAACAGGAGAACTTTATTTATTTATTTATTTATTTATTTATTTATTTATTTATTTATTT
>NC_058410.1:72095585-72121888 GCF_002201575.2 Neomonachus schauinslandi | reverse complement strand
TTTATTTATTTATTTATTTATTTATTTATTTATTTATTTATTTATTTTAGAGAGAGAGAGCAGGGCAGGGGCAGAGGAAGAGGGAGAGAGAAACGTAAGCAGACTCCATGCTGAATGCAGAGCCCCATGTGGGGCTCGATCTCATGACACTGAGATCAGATCCCAGCCTAAACCAAAAGTTGGGCGCTTAACAAACTGCGCCACCCAGGTGCCCCTTGGAAGCTCAGGAGAAAAGTCTGAGCTGTAAATATATATTTTTGAATCATCAGCATAAACATGACAATTGAAGCCATGGGAGTAGCTGTGATGGCCCAAGAAGAATTTGAGGAGATCATAACTTTGAGGAACATTTAACATTTACATGATAAAGAGAGAGAGAAAAGACTGGTAAATAAAGTGTGAAAAGTATGAGACCAAGGAAGTAAGAGGAAAACCACGAGAGGGTGGGGGTATAGAAACCCGAAGTGGGCAGGGAACATTTCAGGGAGGGTGAAGTGGTCTCCAATGTCAACATGACTGCTGAGAAATCACATAAAAGTAAAGGAGGAAAGAAGCAGTGGGTAGGACTGGGTAGGAAAGAGAATGTGGAGACACCAAGGGAGGATAATTCTTTCAAGAACTTTTGTTATGAATGGGTGACTAGGGAAGTTGATGGAGGAGGGGGAGAGAATTTTTTTTTTTTGAGATGGGAGTACTGGAGCAGGTTAATTGCAAAGGGAAGGAGCCAGTAGAGTGAGAGATGAAAGATAGAGGGGTGATGGGGAGCTGGGTGGTTCAGTTGTTAAGCATCTGCCTTCGGCTGAGGTCATGATCCCAGGGTCCTGGGACCAAGCCCTGCGTCAGGCTCCCTGCTCGGCAGGAAGCCTGCTTCTCCCTCTCCCACTCCCCCTGCTTGTGTTCCTGCTCTTGCTATCTCTCTCTCTCTGTCAAATAAATAAATAAAATCTTAAAAAAAAAAAGATACAAGGGTGAGAAGATACCTGAAAGATCCAAGTCCTGGAGAAAGTGGGATGACAAAATTCAGACACAGCAGAGGATTGATATTAGATAGGGGAAGAAATCCATTTCTCCTGAATGGGAGGGAAAGATGGGGGTGGATGTAGGTAAGTTTGCAGGTCTAGTCTAGGAATTGAGAAATTCTGTTTTCTCTGAGAATGAGAAGAAACCATCTGCTCTGTACAAAGGCATAAGGTAGCAGGACTGCAGTTGTGAGAAGTGAAGGTCATAAACCATCCCCTGCAATGAATGGAAGAGGGCTTAATTAGGGAAGGGCAGAAATTCTGCCTGTGGCACTAAGATCTCTGATCAAGTAGGAGCTTATGATTTTCAAGTGGAGCCTGTCTTCACTTGAAGTGGGGAGACTGTGTGGTTTCTCTCCAGCAGCCTGGTGTGGGCTCAGAGACCTGGGCACATGGATTCATTGAGGGTTGAGGGGTTTTTTGGAGGCAAGTCAATGGAAAGAAAATGGAGAAAGGAAGTACGTAAGACAATAGTTGTTATGATAGAGCCTGAAATCCATGATGGAAAGGAAAGAGAGTGAAGAAAGAAGGCTGCTGATTGAAAAGGAAAACAATGAGAGGGGAAGTCAAAGAAGTCTTGGTGAAGTCAGGCAGCAGCTGGAATGGGAGCAAGTAGAAAAGCTGAACAGATAGGTAGTTATGGAAACACAAGCAATTTTATCGAGGAGCTTTACTGATGACCTTACTGAATTCTGCCTTTTACCTTGCTCAATTTGGCAGATGCTATTTAATAGTTATGGTTAGCAAATCTATGATTATAAATGGAATGTTTCTCACATTGCCATAAGATGTTCAGAGAATGGTAAATGTAAATATCAATGTGAGATAACTGAATGTAGTGGTTAAGAGCTCAAGATTTGAGGGTGGACAGTTGGGTTAAAATCCTGTCTCTTGAACCTGTTTTCTTATCCATAAAATTGGGGTAAAATGGTATTTACTAAAGAAAATTAGTTAAATGACTC
Organism: Neomonachus schauinslandi; assembly: GCF_002201575.2. NCBI lineage: Eukaryota > Metazoa > Chordata > Mammalia > Carnivora > Phocidae > Neomonachus > Neomonachus schauinslandi. Next base: position 72,119,907 of record NC_058410.1, on the reverse strand, counting down.
AACACACGTAAAGTATTTAGAATAGTTTTTGGTGCATGGTAAGTACCCAGTAAATGTTAGCTATTATTACCATTACCATTATTATTAGAACTCATATCCTGCTAGTTCCAAAAATGGCCGAGAGACAATTTTGTCTAATTAGCTCATTTTACGGATGAGGAACCTGAGGTTCATCGACAAATATTGACATTCCCAAGTCAGGCAATAGACCTAGGTCTAGGTCCAGGTCTCTAGATTCTTAGTCATTCTCTATCCTTTCTGTGTTATGATGTTCAGATTTTAGCTAGTTACCAAGAACCAGACCTGCTTATTGGCCCCTGCCCTTCAGATAGAGGAATGCATAACACAGAGCTGCCCAGCAGAGAGTTCCTCCCCAGGCCTCTCTTGTTTCTTCACCATAGTATGAGGCAGTCATGAACAAGAGGCAGCACAAGCAGACCCAGAGATCTATGGCAAGGTCATCAAAGTGTCCCTTCACGGGCCTCATGCCATCTCATCATAACAAAGACAATTGTGCTTTCACGAGCTTCAGTGCATTTTCTGTGGTTCTATGAAATGAAGGCAGCAGCCATTCCCATCCAATTTACTGTCCTGTCCAGATGGTGCAAGGAAAGATATAATTGAAGTCATTGATGGTATTTTAAAGTCGGGACTCTGTAAGCACCAACACTTTCCAGCCTTTGATTGTTTACAAAGTCTTCCAGCCAAAACTGGATGCAAACTGGCCTGTCCTGCTCTGAAGTAATGGAGCTAATGCTGAGAAAAACTGGTGATTACTTTCTCAATTCCTATGCCTCCAAAGATTGTGTGCACAAATTTTTCTGACTGATGGCCTCTGGATCTCTGTCATGACCAAATATTCCGGCAATCCTTCTGGAGATGTGTATCACCTCTAAAATTTGCCTAAGTTGATATTAAAGAACTTAAACTGAACCCTTGAAAATCATACAGGGTAAATCATGCTGATGAGATTCCCAAACCAATTTTGGGTTCAGGTGGCCTAATTTAGTTCAAATCCCTGTGTGCTCCAAAGCAGAATCTTGATTTGTGGTTTCTCAGCTGTGGCATCAGCCTTCCCACACAATAGTCAGGTTTTTTGTTTTGTTTTGTTTTGATTTGTTTTGTTGTGGCTGGTGCTGTTATTTCTTTTTCTTTCTAATTGAAATTAGAAACAAAGGCTATGTAAGTTATTTATAGTTGCCACATTTAACATCATGCTATGCCTTTAGCTCTAGAGAAGTAGTTGTTAAACTCCACTGTGCATCTGAATTACCTGGTAAGCTTTTACAAAACATAGATCCCTGGGGTGTTGTTTTTCAAGTATTTACACGGTGGTTCAAATGTAAGGCAAGGCTGAGGATCATTGCTCTAGACACGTGCTTCTCAAACTTTAATGTGCATATGAATTCTTATTCCTGAAAATGTGATCTGTAGACCTGCCCCATTGACATCATCACTCAGCGTATTTGAAATGTAGAGTCTCAGGTCCCACCCCAGACCTACTGAGTCAGAATCTGTATTTTATCAGGATCCCAGATGTGTCATGTACACATTAAAGCTTGAAAAGCAGTGCTCTAAAGAGTCCTGTTTCCTTTTATAGACCATGATTTAAATATGCTGTCACCAAATAGATGCTCTACCTGAGTCGTGGCATGGAAATCCTAACAACTAGACTTCCTGAGTCAAAGATCATCAAAGGCTTTCCATATTACTATTAACATATAATATGAATTTTCAAAAAAATGAGGTATATAAAGAATGATTCCAGGGGTGCCTGGGTGACTCAGTCGGTTCGTTAAGCATCTGCCTTCGGCTCAGGTCATAATCCTTGGGTCCTCGGATTGAGTCCCTCATTGGGCTTCCTGCTCTGCGGGGAACCTGTTTCTCCCTCTCCCTCTCTGTCTCTTATGAACAAATAAATAAAATCTTTAAAAAAAGAATTATTCCAGTTATACAAAATGCAAATAAAAATAAAGGAAATATAAATTATCTCTGAATTGTAAAAATGTGGGTGATTTTTATTTTTTTATGTTATTTGTATCTTACTAGTTTTTTATGATACTATAATCCTATAATCAGAAAAAGAAGATAATTTAAACAAGACAAAGATCCTATAGAAACATCTAAATTTCTCATTATCTTTTACTCTTCTTAGTCCCTACAAGGAAAATTTTCAGTTTAATGTTAAAGTATATCTACAGATGTTACTTCAACATATTTATTCTCTAGGCTTTTCCGTTTTAGACATAAAACCTGATTTTTTTAAAAGAGCAAGAGACTCAATATCTCAGAATATATAGTGATGAAGTTCTTGTCAGTCTTGAGGAAAATTCCAGGAAAAAAATTTTGTTCTTAGAGAGTGAGAGGAGGTAACTGTTGGAGGCTGGCCTAAGTAACACAGAAGTGATGCAGGATTAACACTATTTCCTTTTATAGCCAAGTCAACAGAATGGTAAAAAAGAGGATGTTTTAAATCTTATCTATCTTGATTTTTTTTTAAAAAATGCATTTCATGTTATTTTGATTAAAATATGAAAAGTGGCTTGAATGATAATTATAATTGGAAATGATCAGTCAGAATCCCAGTAGGAATGAAACATTCAAATAGGTTAATTGAAAAGCATTTAATAAAGAGACAATTGCAAAGTTGGAGCATGTTTGGGGAAACCAACATGGGATGGTATAGTATGGAGGGATTAGAAATAATGGAAAATTGTTATCACCTGGTGCCTGCAGGTGTGAGGGGCAGGAGAGGTTACCTTCCAGAAGACAGAGAGAGGTCCTGTATGGAATCTGACAGAAGCTGTGGGTTTAATAAAGAAACAGAGCCACACCATAGCAACCTGGCAAAGGGGGCTACTTCAACTATAAAAGGGGTTACTCACTCTTCACTTCTGGATTTCACCTGGTGTCTGACAAAAGTTAGAGGCCAGGGAGCCTGTCCATGCTGGTTAGCCTCCCAGAGCACAAGGCAAAGCGGTAAGTAGATCCGCAAATGCACATGGAAAATATTGGTGATAAGCCTAAGGAGATCCCTAATGGGTTGAAGGATGGGAGAGAATGTGAAAGAATTGGTTAATGGTTTAGAGGTCCTTTTATGGCTTTGCCTCATTGAACATTTCATCAATGATTTGAAGATAGAGAGGATACATGTAACAAATTAGAAGATGTCACAAAACTAGGGAATATAGGAAATATCAGATGACAGACTTAGTAGTCAAAAGAATGATGTTCTGGTTCTAATATGAAATATTTAGTAGATATAAGTGAAAGGCCAGCATTTGAGTTAAAAACATCAAATGTCTCTATAATTATGGGAGAGATATGAGTAAGTAATATAGCTTATCATTAAGATTTTTTTAATTGACAAGATATAGAATCGACTGATATGCAAATAATCAGTCATGTGAAAAGACTCCCCCCCCAAAAACTAAAGTGATAATGTGATTTTAGTCTGAATTAGAATTAAAGTGTCCAGAAAGAGGGATGAAAGCCTCACTCTATTCTATGCTGAATGGACAGTAATGATAAAATGAATTACGTGCAGGGAATTTAGGACCAGGGTGGTAAATATTTAACCTGGAGAATGAGATTCTGTTCAGGAAAGGAAGTAGAGGAACACACTCTAGGGTAAGTTTCCAAATGTCTGAAGGACTCCCCTGTAAAGAGTGATATGACTTTCTTCTAGCTCTGGGGGTCGAGGGTCATAGGCACAGGGAGCAGAAATCAGACTACATGAAGGATGATCATCTAAAGAAGCTGTGCCATCTGAAAATCAAATAGATCTACCTGTGGGTTGGTAAATTCTTTATCCTATTCAAATAAAGACTGAGTGACCACTTACCAGCTGTACTGCTAAGGAGCTTGGTTATGAAGAACTGTGTTCTCTGTTTGCTTGGAGGTGAGACTCACCACACCTTAATCCATAGGGTTATGGTGAACCCTCTAGCCCTGTTCTCTTCTCTATACCTCTATCAATACTGCATGTTGGTGGTTTCTGCACCTTCTCTTTTCCAGAGCTAAGTAGAAATAGAAGCTTAAGCTGTGGGGTTTTAGAAGATTTTTGAAGCTTTAGAGCTGTTGTTCCCAATTTCCATCAATGGCTTAAATCTTCTCATTAAACATTAAGTGCCAAAGCAGCTCTTCTGGTCTCCTACACCAGTTACTCTTTATAAAGAAAAAGCCAGCTCCGATTCCAAATATAATAGTTAAAAACAAATTTTGTCTTAGGCCTTCATTTAGTTCTTTATTTAAGTTTCTGTTTATAAACGTTTAAATAAGTTAAAAAGGTATAAAAGTGAAAGCAAAAGTCTCTAGAAATCCTACCACCCACAAAAAGTCATGGTCAGTGTTTTGGTGAACATTCTTTATGGACTACTCTCTGTGAGTACCACCATATGGCTTTCTGGATCCAGGGAAAGATAATTTTACACAGAAGAGTTTATATTATACATGCTGCTATGCCATCTGCTTTTTATATGCAACATCATGTTGTTGAAATACTTCCATGTTAGTGAATGCTTTTCAATGCTCTGTATGGATATGAATATCATGTGGATATGAATGTATAGCCATCTAAATAAAGCATAGTAAAATATTTAAGATACATGCATTGGTTCTTTTAAAAATGGACTACTAAGAGAATATGGTGTCCCAGCTGATACAATTTCAGCTCCCTTTCTGGATGACCACAGTCCTCAAGAGGACAGGTCCATGATTATGTAGCAAGGCCACATGGGATGCTAGGAAAAGCTGGAGCTGTGAGGCTTAAGTGAAAATTATCAAACTATTAAATTCAGGAATGAAAAGAAAAGTATTTATGGACTCATTGCTGTGTTAAGATGAAAAATTTAGTGTTTTTCTCTCTTCTGTCCCCCTTACACATATTGAATGGATTTAATCAGATTTATTTTATTTTTAGCATCTATCAGATTATATTATCTGTAGTTCTTGAAGATCTAAAGATCTTGTTTCTTTCTGTCTAAAATCTCTTGATCATTGGATTTTCTTCTATGTTTTATTGTTTCACATTGTGAGCTCATCCTCCATAGGCCTTTATCTATAGATATGTTGTGCCCCGTGGGCCAGAAATGCATCCCTCCAAAGAGGCTTTGCTTTTAATTATGCTACATGTCCCAGGGACAGACTTTTAAGGTAATTTCTATTTGAGGGGCTTTGTACACCATGTAGGTAGTATAAACTCAAACAACACTTTATATGAACATAGGTATGTGGTTGCTGTAATTTCTTAGAACCCTGGCCAGGGTGCAGGCCCTTTTGTCATTTCTTTGTGCTGGTGAAAAGAATTTTTTTCATTTCCTCTTCCATTGAGGGTTGTGGCTTATACTGAGGGGGGACTTTAGAGGAGTAGCTCTCATACCATACTCACTTAGGGATAAAATACTGAAGCTTTGTCCCTGAGAGTGACACCAAGACAAAGAATTGTTCATTATCACTGCTTCTATTCAACATGGTACTGGAAGAACTAGCCAGGGCAATAATGCAAGAGAAAGAAGGAGAAGGCATTTAGGTTAAAAAGGAAAAAAATAAAACTTTTTATTCTTAGATAACATCATTGTTTCATAAAGAATCCAAAAGAATATGTAAACTATTATAAATAATAGATGAATTTAGCAATATTACTGAATCCAAAATCAACATATAAAAATCAATTATATTTTATATAGTAGTTGGGAAATAAAAACAATAGCATTTATAATGGCATCAAAAAACATCAAATACTTAGTAATAAATCTAATGAAATATGTGTAAACTTCTACATTATTTTTTTTAAAGATTTTATTTATTTATTTGAGAAAGAGAGAGAGAAAAAGCATAAGCAGGGGGAGTGGAAGAGGGAGAGGGAGAAGCAGACTTCCCACAGAGCAGGGAGCCTGATGTGAGGCTCAATCCCAGGACCCTGGGATCATGACCTGAGCTGAAGACAGCCGCTTAACTGACTGAGCCACCCAGGTGACCCAAACTTCTATATTATTAAAAATAACAAGGGAGAAACTAAGGAAGACCTAAATGAAGAAGTATACATGGAAAGATATCATATGTTTTATTATATATGGAAAGATATTATATGCATTAGAAGATTTGATATGGTTGTCAATTTTCCTCAAATTGATTTGTGGACTCAATGTAGCCTCAATCAAAATCACAGTAGCTTTTTTCTTTTTGTGGAAATTGGCAGGCTTGAGTCTAAACTGTATATGAGAATGCAAAGGACAGTCTTGAAAAAGAACAAATATGGAGGTGTTCCTCCACCAGATTTTAACTTACTATAAAGCTGTAATATTATAGTAGTTAAGGTATCTTGGCATTGGTGCAAAGCTAGAAAAATAGAACAATGGTATCGAGATGCCAGAAATAGACACATACATACATATATGGTCATTTGGTCTACTAAAAAGTACCACTTCTATTCAATGAAGATAAAAAAGTTCTTTTCAGTGAATAATGTTGGAGCAATTAGAAACATGGGAAAAAAAACAGAATCTATGACTCCTATATAAAACCATATGCAAAAGTTAATTTGAAGTGGATCATTGACCTTTAGCTTCTTAGTGGAAGCTAAAAATAAAATAAGCTCTAGAATAAGCTAGGAAAATATTTTAATGACCTTGAGGTCAACCATGTGATTTTTTTTTATCACTTCTGAGTGATAAAATATTCCTTATCTTGATCTGGGTAATGAGCTGTAACTAGTACATACCTAAAAATGTACCTAGCTATATTATGCACTTAAGATTTATGAACCTTGTTGTATATAAATTAACCTCATTTAGAAGTCTTATTAAATGAAAATATAAATATTAGTTTATGGAGAATTGATACTAAGCTGCTAATGTTTCCCAAAGCAGCTACTGACAAAAATTTCCACCAAACCCAAAACTTTCAAAAAAGTTGTCTACCAACTCTAGTAATTTTCTTTCCGCATATTCACTCTTCACTGCATTCTGGTTTTCACACATCCTCCCCCATAGTGTCTTTCTGGGGTCATCATTATCCCATGTGGTTAGATCCAATAAGTACTTTTCAATCCCTAACATCCTTGACTTTTCAGCAGCCTTTAGTACTATTGAACAACTAGTCTTAAAATATGCTTTGCTCTTTGGCTTTTGTGATATCCTTTTTCTGGGTTTGCAATTAGCCCCTTGGTTGTTCATGTTCACTCTTCCTTGTCTAACTAATCTTTAAGTGTTGATATTTCTCAGAACTTAACCTTGCTCTCTCAAGGTTTCTCTGCATCCTTCCTCTCTCTTTTTTGAAACTCTCACTTACATTATATCACTTACAATATTTAAATACTATGTATAAGTCTTTGATGCCCAAATTTTTAACTTTAGCGAGACTTCTCTCGAGAACTACAGGTATGTAGGTTCAAAATCCTGTCCTTAATCTTCAGTTGGAAGTTTTATAGAATCTTCCAATGCAACATGTGCAGAAATATACTACTGATCCTATCCCACACTATGACCTGCTCTGCGTCCAGGATTCACTATCTCAAGTACATATTCTACCATCTACACAGTTGCTCCCCCTTAATCTCTTTCCCTCCTCAGAGAGAGTCTAGGAAAGAGAGAATTACAATTTTCTTTTTTTTTTTACCTTTATATTAGTTTTTTAAAAAATTTTATTATGTTATGTTAATTACTCTACATTACATCATTAGTTTTTGATGTAGTGTTCCATGATTAATTGTTTTCCTATAGCACCCAGTGCTCCATTCAGTACATGCCTTCCTCAATACCCATCACCAGGCTAACCCATCCCCCACCCCCCTCCCTTCTAGAACCCTCAGTTTGTTTCTCAGAGTCCATAGTCTCTCATGGTTCATCTCCCCCTCCAATTTCCCCCCCTTCATTTTACACTTCCTACTATCTTCTTTTTTTTTAACATATAATGTATTATTTGTTTCAGAGGTACAGGTCTGTGATTCAACAGTCTTACACAATTCACAGCACTCATCATAGCACATACCCTCCCCAATGTCCATCACCCAGCCACCCCATCCCTCCCACCCCCCACCACTCCAGCAACCCTCAGTTTGTTTCCTGAGATTAAGAATTCCTCATATCAGTGAGGTCATATGATACATGTCTTTCTCTGATTGACTTATTTCGCTCTGAAGGAAGAAAGAACATCCTTAAGTCTAGTTACCATAACTTTCCCAAATGGGTTGTGGGATTCCTGAATGTAGGATATATTCTGTAATATTTCCCAATTTTCTATTTCTAAAAGAATGTTCAACAGTCCTAAATGTGGAGCTAAGCTCTGGTGGGCTTTGTTTTTTGTTTTTTGGTATTTTTTGAATACCATCCCTAGCACCCAGCCGCCACCTTACTTCATGCCCTTCCTTCAACAGCACTTTCTGCCCACGTGTGATCTCTAAATAAATAAATAAATAAAATCTTTAAAACATTACTTTCTGTCAATCACCTGAGTTCTACTTTCAATTCAACACCTTAAAAATAATAACAATTTTTACATTCTCAATTCTAAGACAGAATTTTATAGCATTTCAAATTTTCTGAAGTGTCTTATAATGGATGTCTGTATTTGATATGGTAGTGTGAGTTTTCTTTCCCTAATCTGTGATGTAATTTATAATTGTGGGCATTTGGGGTCCAAGAAAATGCAATATTGCTGCTCAGCTTTCTATGCATACCATGAAATAATATGACCCTAATGGTCAGGGAAAGCCATCCCAGTGAGAAAAGATCCCTAAGAGGTGTGGCTCAAGGTAGAGATATTGGAGAGAACTTTTTGTTCCAAAACAGCACCTATAATATCATTCCTTAGGATTATGATAGTTCTCTCCTAAACAGAAATGTTCTCTGGGTAGACATTGAGATAGAAGTTTTTGCAACTTGCTATACATGCAAAGACGTGGGGAGCTTATTAAAATGTACAAAGACATCACCATCAGAGATTTAGTGTTTAGCTTAATTGGTCTGGGGAGTGTGGGGGGTAAGTGTCAGTATTTTTAAAAGTTTCTCAAGTGATTCTAATGTGCAGAGAAGTTGAGAACCAATGTGCTAAATCTGCTAACATGTTTGTTTCCAACAAATTCCTTCTTTGGTAGATATTAACACAGGACGAATATAACTCAGGATTATATCTGATGAATATTTTCCTCTGGGAGAAAAGTTTGCTAATAGGAGAAAGGGAGCTAGAAATAGAGTTAGAAAGTACTAAAGATGTATTTCTACTCCAAAATTGTTCAAAGAGCCCCTGACTATACTTCCTAACTGTTTGGCAGCTGGATGTGTCAACTCAATATTAACAAATTAGAGCTCTCTGAAGAACTTGCCATTTTATGTTAATTGACACAAATAACTGATTTTGGAATTCAAAAGAGTATAATGATTTATCTGGCTCTTAGAGTGGACACATGTTGACGGCATGCCTAGTTTCCCTTCCACTGGAGAAGTGCTATTCACTCACTCCATGTGGTCCTGGTATTCTGTCTGCCTAGCAGTAGAAGTGGACATGTGATGCAGGCTGGTCCCTGGTCCATGTGTCAGTATTTTCCTAACTTAAATTCTCAGAAGTAAAACTACTGAGTTCTGAAATATGCATATTTTCCACTTAGAATATATCTAAATGCCTTCCAAAATGGGTATATTGACTTACACTTTGAAAAAAATGTGAAAAAAGTTTACCTCTTTCTCACTTAATATCATCAGACTTAAAAAAATTTTCTCTCTCTAAATTTTTCTCTCTCTAAATATCTTAAATTTTTTTAAATCTAAAGTGTGTGAAGTAATATCTTTAGTTGCCTTATTGTATATTTTTAGGGTATATAATCAGTTTAAACATGTTTTCAATGTTTATTGGACATTTTTATAGTCTTTTTTTTTTATTATGTTATGTAACCATACAGTACATCATTAGTTTTTGATGTAGGGTTCCATGATTCATTATTTGCATATAACACCCGGTGTTCCATGCACTACGTGCCCTCCTTAATACCCATCACCAGTCTAACCCATCCCCCCACCCCCCTCCCCCCCTAAAACCCTCAGTTTGGTTCTCCGAGTCCATAGTCTCTCATGGTTCGTCTCCCCCTCCGATTCCCCCCCCTTCGTTTTTCCCTTCCTTCTCCTAATGTCCTCCATGCTATTCCTTATGTTCTACAAATAAGTGAAACCATATGATAATTGACTTTCTCTGCTTGACTTATTTCACTTAGCATAATCTCCTCCAGTTCCATCCATGTTAATGCAAAAGTTGGGTATTCATCCTTTCTGATGGCTGAGTAACATTCCCTTGTATATATGGACCACATCTTCTTTATCCATTTGTCTGTTGAACGACATCTTGGCTCTTTCCACAGTTTGGCTATTGTGGACATTGCTGCTATGAACATTGGGGTGCATATGGCCCTTCTTTTCACTACATCTGTGTCTTTGGGGTAAATACCCAGTAGTGCAATTGCTGGGTCATAGGGTAGCTCTATTTTTAATTTTTTGAGGAACCTCCACACTGTTCCAAAGTGGCTGTACCAACTTGCATTCCCACCAACAGTGTAAGAGGGTTCCCCTTTCTCCACAACCTCTCCAACATTTGTTGTTTCTTGCCTTATCAATTTTTGCCATTCTAACTGGTGTAAGGGGGTATCTCAATGTGGTTTTTATTTGAATTTCCCTAATGGCTAATGATGGGCAGAAGACATGAACAGACACTTCTCAAAAGAAGACATAAAAATGGCTAACAGACACATGAAAAAAATGTTCATTTTTATAGTCTTTTGTGAAATATCTATTGGCCATTTAAATTGTGGTTTGGAGTTTAAATCAATTTTTTATGAAAGGCAGTTTGACTTTGAATTTTTTATTATTTCATGAATGTTTGCTTACATCATGTGGCTTATATCAAATTAAGCTCATGAAAATTTATTCCAAGAAACTATATTATTAGCTACTGTGTCAAGAAACTTCATCACAGCACTGATTATCATTGCAAAGAAAAAAAAAGGAAACAAAATAAATGTCCAACAATAAGGAATTTGTTAATAATTTATGATAAATGTATAATTATGCATCATATAATATGATGATATGATAGGAGATGATAGTCACAATATATAGAGAGGTGATTTAAAAAAAGAATGTATGGGTATTAAGGAGGGCACGTACTGCATGGAGCACTGGGTGTTATACAAAAACAATGAATAATGGATCACTACATCAAAAACTAATGATGTATTGTATGGTGACTAACATAACATAATAAAATTAAATTAAATTTAAAAAAATTAAAAATAAAAAAAGAATGTATAATATATTCCCCTCTTTGTAAAAGTAAGTTATGTATGTGTATACATATATTTATTTTCAAAAGGCTGGAAGGAAATTTAAAAACATGACAATGGTTATCTTCAAGCTAAGATCATAGATAATTTTTCTTTTTCTTCTTTTAATGAACTGTATTGTCCAAACTTTGTATAAAAGATCTGTATAACTTTATAATGAGGCAAAATAGTAAATTTTAACTATTGATCAAGCTAAACCTTTTGCTTGGCCAAACAAAATTTGGCTATCTTAATTTACTCTTTAGTGTTTGCATTTTAAATGTGATAATCATGCCTTTTTATTGCAATTTGCATTAAAATTTTGCCTAATGTCCATTGGTATCATCATCTACAAACATGGTAATCTAACAATTAGTAGAAATTATATACTTTTAGAAAATGAGTGGTATTAAGTTCTCCTGCAGCTGCTTCAATTATAATCTAGATGTAAACAATTGTAGGCTTAACCCTTTCCATCAAGCTTTTAAAAACACATTACAGTGTGTTATGAATATTATTGTTACAAACTGAGTCAAGGAGTTATGAAAATGACAGACACTTGATTGTTGATAACAATTTCCTCAAGATCTTGATTCCTACTAGAGGATCCTTAACTCTGCTTTGAAATGGGCCAATTTATAATCATGCTCTGAAAGGAGAACTTTTCACTGGTATGTTCTTGTATGTTTTTTCATGACTGAACCATATTTGGGTAGTTAGTAAAGGTGAACGAGTAATGGCACCAATAGATTTATCCTGTTAACAGAAAAAAAATCACAAGTTTTCATTAAGTTATTAATGACTCTTTTTGTTCAGATAACACATTTCTTGGTTGTTTTCTACCTGTTGCTTCACCGAGGGAAATTCTTACATAAAATGTAATTAACTATATCCAAAGTTGCAGTAAACTGTGCTGTGAATGCCATATCAGAGAGTTATTTATTGTTCTCTAGAGATATAAATTCTGAGTTAATAGATGTAAAGCCTTTAAAACAGTTTCTGTCACATAGTATGTGTTCAAAATCAAGAATATGTTCATTTCTTTTGCAGAGGGTAATAGAAAAGGAAGAAATGATTCAGAGAGACTAATAGTCTTTTTTGTTTTATGAATTACATTTACAAATTGAAATTTCTAGGGGTGCCTGGATGGCTCAGTGGGTTGTGTCCAACTCTTGGTTTTGGCTCAGGTTGTGATCTCAGCGTCCTGAGATTGAGCCCTGCAATGGGTTCCATGCTTAGCGCGGTGTCTGCCTCAGATTCTTTCCCTCTCCCTTTACCCCTCCCATACTTGTATGTGCTCTCTCTCTTAAATAAATAAATAAGTAAATAAATAAATATCTTAAAATATAAATATTAAATTTCTAAACAGCAAAAATACAAACACTATATATATTTATATATTATTTGTCCCAGTGTTTTATATTTGGGGAGATGGTTTACATGCCATCACCTCTAATAATTCTTCCCTGGCCTTCTTTTTCCTTATTAGAAATATTTTATCATATAAACAGTATTGGAAATCTGTGCCTAACTGGGAATTGAAAGATGAGTGATTCCCAGGGGGGAAAAAAACAACTGCTAAATATCCCTGGTACTAAGGCCTTCAGATACCTAATTTTTGAAGTGTGAGAACTCTCAGGTGTTCATCTGCCTCTGGAAGTGCGGCCAGATGAAACCCGGGGGAGTTTATCATAGCTTTTCCTAGAAAACACTGAAATGGGGAAGCTAGGAAAATTTCTAAAGGATATGCCTTCATTCTCCAAATGGAGAAGGAAAGATGGTGAACAAGCCTCAGATGCTTTTAATCAGCTCAAAACAGGGGAGGACCAGTTCCAGCCTCCACCTTTTGGGATTCATGCCACATACAGATTGACAGGATCTGAAAAAATTGTGGGAAGCAGCTAAATTATTCTTGTGGTCCTGCCTATTTGCCACCTTGGGCACATTGAAAACTTGATAGTCTACGATCTGGCCCCCAGCCTGGTCCCCTCACCTGGGTAGGCAGAGCCATTGAGACTGTGCCTGGACAGTCAGTTGAAGTCATCTTGAAGATGTGAAGCTACCTACACACCTCTACCCAACATCTCAGCCCTGAAGGTCTTCACATGTCTTCCTTCTGGCTGCAAGTTTTGTTTCCTATTTTTTCTAGTTTTGATGAAATGATCAAAGGAGAATATTTAGGTGACTCCTCAGAGAAACAATGGCATCTGTTCTTCTTTATTAATTTCTAATTCTTTTTTCCCCTTGCCAAATATGGTCAGCTATGCTTCTAAGCTTGCAAGTGTCATTCCAGGGTTCCTGGTAAATGCCATAAAATATGTTTTTCTACTCAGGACAGGAAGTTACAGGTTCACTGTTGACTAATACATGGTTATCTATTGGCACATGCTTCCCAGTTCCTGTTCCCCATTAGATTCTGGAGCAGTGAGACAGATGATCTGAGTTCCTAAACAACTCTTGGTTGCCATGGGTTGCCATCACCACCTTGGACCTTGCCATCCCTACAGTGTCTCTGAAGAATGTTCTAACCATACTCAGAGTCCCTTTTATGCCTAAGTGTATCTTAGTTTCAAGAGATTGTGTTGCTGGTTTTTCCTCTTTGTTATTTCTAATCTTGTGAGTTCATGTCTTTAAAAAAAGATTCTCTATCTTATAGTTTTAGTGGCGTTTTTGGGTACAGCAAAATCATATGAGTTAGTTTAATCAACCATCACATTTTGATTCTCAAAATCATATTTTTAAAAAATTTCATAAATTCAGATTTTTTAAAAAGTTATAAAAGTTGAATGCATAGTGAATTTTATTAGTTCAAATTCTTTTCCTGTCTTGTCTATTTATGGGATAGTGTTGCTATTGCTAAAATGGGGAAGTTCAAGGAATGCACAGACTCAGAGGAAAACATCAGTGTTCAAATTCAAGCATGTTAACTTTGGGATCATTATGAAACATACACATAAAATGAAAATAGGTAGGGGGGTATATGAGTCTAGACATCAGAAGAAAAACCCAGATTAGACCTAAATTTAAGAGCTGATGACATATATATTGTGTTGAGAGGTGGAGTTGAATGAAAATGGAAGATTTTAATATGACAGCATTTTTCACTGAAATTGTTATTGAGGTGAATATAGATTCACATGCACTGGTAAGAAATAACACAGAGAGATCTCATGTGCCCTTTACCCACTTTTCTTCAATGATAACATCTTACGAAACTATAGTATAGGGTCATAATCAGAATGTTGACATTGATACAATGTGCCAGTCTTATTCAGATTTCCTTTGTTTTACTTGTATTCATTTGTGTGTATTTCACTCTTTGCAACTTTATTATATGTACAGGTTTGTGTGTTCCACTACCACAGCTTAGGTATAGAACTTTGCTTGAAAGAAAAATATTTTCAAAAGCTTGGCAAGACAACCAGTGAAATTAAACTTCTAATTTCATGGTGTTAAAAATTCTAATTTTACATCAAAATTTTCTTACTCTCTCACACTCAAGTATAAGACTTTATGAGTGGCCCTGGACAGACTTCAGGAGATAGTGTCTTCTGATAAAACTCTGAATACCCTGAACCTACTATACCAACTTTCACTTCCTTCCCAAGTAATTCCCACTCATTTGTCCAATGAGGCTGTTTCTGTTTTGATTGAAGATTTATAATTCCCTTACCTAAGACAGAGGGGCTTTTCAATGGAAACCATTTCCTCTCGGTCAGCATCACCATACCCTGCATTATTTCCAGATCTTTAATTATAAGCAAATTCTGGCATTTCTCATATGGTCTAAGCAGCAATGCAGATTGTCCTCAGCAGCCCTTCCACTCGGACAAGATGACCTAGCAGATCAACTCATATTTCAGTGTCTGGCAGTTAGGAATGTGGCATGGATCATGTGGCAGGCCCAAAAAGAGAATCACAGTAGAGAACTCTAGAGTTTTAGAGCAAAGCCATCCTATTTTTGGCAAATTAATTATTCTCCTTTCAAGAAATAGCTCTCTGGATTGCCACTGGATGCTGGTAGCAACAGCATCTGATCATGTGACTTGAGCTACCCAACATAAACTGAATACTACCAGATCCATTTAGCCATAGAATTGGATAGGTGCTGAAGCATTACAACATTAGCCTTGAAAGCTTACATCATCTCCCAGTGCATCTACTTTTGACAAACTGCTGCCACTCTTTTAGCCTCATAGATAATTCTCTAGAAGTTGATTGAAATGGAAAAACTTCAAGTCAGATATATGAATGACTCTGCATAACATGGTAACCCTATTGTGCTGTTATATCTGTCTCAAGAATAATCCCCAGAGACAGTGGAAAGAGAATTTCAAGGAGAACATGTCCATTACATATTTTTTCTGGAAGAAGAGATGGTCTCATTAAGGCCATCTCATTGTCATGGCTAGTAATTTGGCTCCATGGTCAGAGAAATAAGATTAGAAAATTAGTTACATGAAGGTTAGGCAAAGGACAGAAGATAGCCCTTTCAAAATGGCCCCCGAAGTATAGTTATGTCCCATATGAATCCTGAAACCTAAAAGCTCCCACTGCAATGGAGATAATTCACCCCGAATAAATTGCTCAACCTGTTTCTTCATCCGCTTCAGTGCTTTTTTAATGGGCTCATGGATCTAACTGGCCAAGATGGCAGGACTCATGTTATAAATGGAGTAGACGATAAGTAAGTGCATGGGTAGAATCTTGACTGTCCCAACTATTGAGCAGTGGTTGGGTATAGGATAGATATTGAAAATAGAGCTACAAGATCTGCTGGTGCACTGGTAAGGTGAGAGAGAGGGAAATGTCAAGAATGACTTTAAGGTTTTTTGCCCAAGCCAAACAAGATGTCATTTACTTCAGGAGAAAGAGCAAATCTGGAGTGAGCTCATGGTCTAATCTAGACAGTCAGTTGATTCCATCCTGGACTCTAAATCTTTTTCTTTTTTTTTTTAAGATCTTATTCATTTATTTGGGAGAGAGAAAGCATGAGCAGGGGGAAGGGCTGAGGGAGAGGGAGAGAGACAAGCAGACTCCCTGTTGAGTAGGGAGCCCCATGTGCGACTCGATCATCCCAGGACCCTGGGATCATGACCTGAGCCAAAGACAGATGCTTAACCGACTGAGCCACCCAGGGGGCCCTAGGACTCTAAATCTTAAGCAAGTGACACAGAGATGTAGGGGACACCACATTCATCACAATGACAGTGGCAGAGCCAGACTAGATTGCTGCTGACCACTACTGTCCTTTCTGATGCCCAACTCCCAGGGGGCTCCCATGATCTAACCCCTTATCCAGGCCCTGGTTCTCCAGCTTTTCATTTATTTTGTCAGCCCTTTGCAGTCTTCAGTCACTTTCCAATGAATGCCATCTAGCTAGGCTCAGCTGCAGTAGCAGCCTGACTGACAGGATGGGTGAATATGACGTGAGGTAGTTTGTAGTCAGCTGGTGGGCTCAGGACCACTGGCATCTTGCTGCTGTGGCAACCCAATTAACAGATGCCACCTGGGGTTTCTTATTTTGTTATAGACATATTTGTTATAGACATAAAATGTGATGTGTATGTTTAACTTAAAATATGTTGTCTTATGAGAATACCAAACATGCTAATCCCTGCCTGTCAGATCTCCCATCCTTACCAGGTAACTTCATTTATAGGAAACAACAATCTTTATGTGATTCTCAAATTTGATCGAATAATGAATTTTATAGAACCGTTTTTTTTTTTTTAAATAATGACTCTCAGTATAAACAGACTGCTTTGCACCAAATTTCAATTTAGTAAAAACATTCTTGGTCTGTGTAGGAGCAATAATGTAATATTCTTTCCTTGATTTTGAGTTTCACTTTTTATATCTTGTTTTATTATATATTTTCTTAAAAACTGCCTCAATTTTGTGTGTGTGGGGTGTGTGTGTGTGTAATAAGACAAGGTATATATTAATCAATCTTCATGGAAGATTATAATTAAACTATAAAAATATGTGTAAGTCTTTTTTTTAAAGATATTCCACAGGTCTTCTCAAGCATAACAACACTCACTGTTGAAAAATTATTTCTGATATATAATCTAAGATCAACTTGCTTTAATTTACCATAACTCTCACTTGACTTATCGTTAATAGAGATGTTGAGTAACCGGTCATTTTTCTTCATGTGAAGCTCAATGTAATGAATACATTTTTTTATTTTATGGATCATTAATTTCATTGAGTTCCTTTGTAATAAGTAGAACTTTCAATGCATCCTATTTACCTGTGAATCAATACCTATCCAAGTGTTACAGAGATAAAGCAATTGTTACAAGAGTAACAGTCTGTTTTCACATATAAACAGACACAATTGCGTATTCTGAAAATGCTTTGTTTTACCGAAAGACATTACTGTCCCAAAGTTGGACAATATCCTGCTTATGGTTGCGGGCAACACCACCACCATGTCAGTTCATTTAAAAAAATATTTGCCTTTGTTCAACATCAAGGGAACTGGTTAAAGTTTGGAGAGGTGGGAATGGGTAGATTCCCAGGAAATGGCTTACTGGTTTTAAAACTTGGAGAAATGGAAATAGCATAATGCTGGAAACATCCTTAGAGTAAAAGTGCTAGAGTAATGAGGAAACTCACAGCGACCCAGAATTCTTCTTCATTGCATCCCAAAATCATAGACGCCTTAAACAACCTCATCCAACTAGCACCATGGAAGGCAGGGAGGGAAGCAGAGGGAAAGGGGAGAAAAGGCACATAGGGCAGCTTTGCAGAGACACAAATGCCGGTGGCTCCCGGGAAAAGGGAGAGCATCTTCCGCAGGACCAGTGGCTGCATCAGGGAGGGTAAGGGGTAGGATTTCTGTCACTCCATAATTTTCATCTTACACTAAGTTGCAATTGCACCCCCAAATTTATTTATTTATTTATTTAAAGATTTATTTATTTGAGAGAGAGAGAGCTTGAGCAAGCAGGGGGAGGGGAAGAGGGAGAGAGAATCCTGAAGCAGACTCCCTGCTGAGCAGGAGCCTGATGTGGGACTCAATCCCAGGACCCTGAGATCATGACCAGAGCTGAAACCAAGAGTCAGCCGCTTAACTGACTGCACCACCCAGGCATCCCTCACCCCCAAAATTTAATTTAAAACTATATTTTCAGGGGCGCCTGGGTGGTTCAGGCGTTAAGCGTCTTTCTTCGGCTCAGGTCATGATCCCAGGGTCCTGGGATCGAGCCCAGCATCGGGCTCCCTGCTCCAGGGGAGGCCTGCTTCTCCCTCTCCCGCTCCCCCTGCTTGTGTTCTCTTTCTCGCTGTGTCTCTCTCTCTGTCAAATAAATAAATAAAATCTTTAAAATAAATAAATAAATAAATAAAACTATACTTTCAGTCCTGCAAAGGAATCACAAATATTCGTTAGTGGATTAAAATGACATAGCAATGAAATGGTAAGGTCAATTAACAAGATTATTTGAAGAGGAAATTTTGAGAAGACAAACCATAATTATTTCTGAAATTAGTCCACTGTTTCAGAAGTGCCTGATGCAACTGACCCATATTTGTGTAGTCAGGCATTAAAATCAGTCTGTTACCACAGACATTTTCTTTTACTGTTTAATCATCAAGATTCCTGAAGTAATTTGTTTCCCTGGCAGCATCATAGCTTTGTGTGTGTGTGGGGGGGGGATAACTGCAGGGCAATTGTGGGTTTTATTAGCATATTCCAGATATTCTCTCTCTCTTCGTAAAATAAAAACAATACAGTAAATAGTGCTCCTCCTGACAGTGCATTAACAGTAATTCTTGACACAATTCTCACACTTTCACAGAATATGTCTAAAACTGACCATTAAAAGTTAATGAAGCTTGAAAAATTACTGCTTCAAACTGGCTCGATTTTTTCCAAAGAACATTTAAAAAACAATGTGCCCATCATAATGGTCTAATATATTGTCTTCCAGATATCCTGCTGCCCACCTAGCCTTCGAACAAATGAATGGTTGCCAACAGGACATCTCAGTAGCTGCTGTATAGGATTATGTTACTCATTCCACCTCCACAGGCTCACTTATTTTGTTTCCTCACTTGAGACACCCCCACCTTCTCTGTCCTCCTTAACCAAATCTCATCCAGCGTTTAAGGCCCAAGTTCCACTTTCTTCCTGAAATCTTGGGTATTCTAGGTGTTATTAAATTCTTACACTTATAAATTTTTATAGCATGTTATTACAACACGACTGATATTTATCCAGTTGACAAACATTGTTGTTCTATTAAGTTCCAGGCATTATGGATTGGAAATATGGAGACTTTAAGAAAAAAATGTGACTGTTATTCTTTAGGAGCTTCTATTGTCCTGGACATATATATTTTGTTCTCCTATCTAAATGTAAATTCTTTTTGAAAAAGGGGATCACATTCACTTCTAATATTAATATGACCCCGACAGCCAACCTCAAACTTCTAATATAGAGATGAAAACATATCTATTGCTGTAATCAATAAATCTTAGATTTCCTGATTGTACATAGAGTCTAAAGGAAAAACAGTACCTCACTATAAAATCTCAAAAGTATCTGGTGCCATTTTCATAGCTTCTAGACATCAGAAACTGTATTTTCCATGTTACTCTCAATGCATTTCTCTGTTCCTTTGATCTTTAGCACACTATATAATAATTTACTTTACTTACAGTAAAGCAGAATGATGAAAAGTATGGATCCAGGGGTGAATTGTCTGGATTCAAATTTTAGAATCTTTTACATATGACCTTGACTCATCTAAGTTTCCTCATCTGTAAAATGAGCATAAATGTATTTAAATTCTAAGGTAGTTGTAAAGGTTAAACAAGCTAATGAAAATAAAGCATCTAGAAGACTACCTGTCACTGAGTAAACTCCTGGAATTTTTATTCATGATCATTGTACTTATTTATGGCACCATCAAGAGTAATCAGATGTTGTTATTTCATTTCTCCAGGTGAAACACTTGAACAAAAAGAGGGTATTTGATGTATTATGAATGATGGTGGAAATAATTTCTAAAGGCAGAACGTGAATTCTCTGAATTCTCTGGTTTTTAAATAAGCACTGAACTGTCCATCTTCTTCCACAGAACAGTTCTGCTTTCAGGTTCAGCCCAGGGCAATATTTGGTGGTGTGAACCTGCATGAAATGAACGAATAAGACTTGGTCTCTTTTCTCAAGTAGTTGACTCTCTGAGTTGTGCTGAATACAGTGGCACTACCTTGTCTTCATGCTACTATAGTGGCTGTTGGTGGAATTTTCCTTAACCAGAATCCAAGAAGTACACTATTGATTTTGTTGTACTTGAATTTTCCTATAATGGTAATAATATGTGAGTCGTTGGGTTGCTGGTAGAGATGGTGTCTCAGAATAGTGCATTCAGTCAGGACTCCTATCTGCAGATAATAGGATCCAGCTAGTTTAAATGGGAAAGGATTTCTTTAAAAATGTAGGTAGCTTTGGGGCGCCTGGGTGGCTCAGTCGTTAAGCGTCTGCCTTCGGCTCAGGTCATGATCCCAGGGTCCTGAGATCGAGCCCCGCATCGGGCTCCCTGCTCCAGGGGAGGCCTGCTTCTCCCTCTCCCGCTCCCCCTGCTTGTGTTCTCTTTCTCGCTGTGTCTCTCTCTCTGTCAAATAAATAAATAAATAAATAAATAAATAAATAAATAAATAAATAAATCTTAAAAAAAAAAAGTGTAGGTAGCTTAAAGAATTTCCTTAAGAGCCAGAAAAGTGATTTCGTAGCTATATGACCAGGAAAAAGTGTAGGTAAAAGAAATGCCCAATCATAAAACAGAATAGTTCTGGTAGAAATCGCATTGATGTTCTCTCACACAGCTCATCGACGACATAGAGCCAGGGCACTGGAACCCCCACTGTTGCTGCCTTCAAGCACCAAATTCCTTGGCTAACATACTTGCAAAGAGATCCACTAACCATGTGTATAGACACCTCCTCACGTGAGCGCTTTCTCCTTCTGAGTCTTGGCAGAGATGTACTTGCTTGGTGAAATCAAAACCATAAAAGAAACCTCACCTTTTTTCTTCTTTCTCACCTTCTCCTTCTCCTCCTCTTTTGTCCTTTTTCTTTTTAAAGTTTATATCACTTAAGTTTAAGATACCTTTGGGACTTATCAAGACCTGTCTTATATATATTACTTCTACTTTATGAGGGGGTGTTTCTGAACATGCTCAACTTTATGAATGGTGGATCAGAAATAACATACAGCTTGTGATAAGACAGTTCAGGTTCAAGTCTATTTGCTGTCTCAGAAGTCAGACACTCAGCAGCAAACCAGAATCTGTCTATTCTCTATCAAAGAGAAAATACATATTTGCCAAAAAGGGCATAGATTTGCTCTACTGTAGCATGAGTCTGTGTTATGGTTCTCCTCTTAGGGCATTCTAGAGCAATGACATCTGACAATAGACACCTGTCTTAGTCTGGGTGGCTGGTTATAATGAAATATCATAGACTGGGTAGCTTCTAAATATTTATTTCTCACAGTTCTGGAGGTTGGGAAGTGCAAACCATGGCGCTAGTAGATCTGGTGTCTGGTGAGAACCCACTTTCTGGGTCATAGACGGCCATCTCTTCACTGCGCCCTCACATGGCAGAGGGGGGGAAGATCTCTCTGGGGACTCGTGAGAGCTCCATCCTCACAGCCTAATCATCTCTCAAAGGCCCCATCTCCTAGGACCCTTACCTTGGAGGTTAGGATGTCAACATATGAATTTTAGGGGACACACATATTCATTCCATAGTATAGCCTAATTGAAAACATGTGGGTAAAATCTCATAATCTTGTGGCCCTATGTATATAATCAGTTGATTCCATTTTAAACAATTGATGCAAATGTAATTCAGGAGGAAGATATAGCTTCTCATGTCTACAAATGATAAAGGATCCCTACACAAATAAGTTAGTAACAAAAATTACCCATTAAGTTAATTACATAGCTTAATTTCTAGATCAATGAACCTTCCTCTCAGAACATGAAGATAAATTTAACTGTATAATGAATGATTTTTAAAAGCTAATGATAGAAAGGATACAAGCATTATTTAGATTTATACAGTACAGCAAAAGCAGGCTTCGTCATCTCATGGTGATGAAATATGTAGCAGTTTTGTTCACATAGACACTTCCTGAATGTCAGTGGCAAGAACTTGAGTCCTCACCCCTCAATCTAAAGACAAACAAACAAAAAACGATTTTTAATGGCCAGGGATTGTTATTCACATTCAAAATGTTATGTAGCAGTCACAGGAGTGGAGTCAAATTTAGGTTACCAAGCTGAGGTCATGCTCAGTGTGGAGGCAGAAAAGTGGACTTGAGCACCTACTCCAGGCAGAGGGCAGATCATCAGCAGAGCGATGATGTAGAGGCCAAAGGAGTCCCTGTGCCTGTTCAGTATTTGGTACTTCCTCTCTGTTAGCCTGAGGAGGCTCCCAAATCAATCCCAGTTTTCCCAGCAAGCTTGCAGAACACTGATGTGAGAGACTGTGTGTAAGGAGACTAAAGTATTTACCTTTTAATTATTTAAAGAGCACCCTCATCCTGGGATGCCTGGCTGGCTCAGTCGGTTAAGTGTCTGCCTTCAGCTCAGGTCATGATCCAGGGTCCTGGGATCAAGTCCTGCATCGGGCTTCTTGCTTGGCAGGGAGCCTGCTTCTCTCTCTGTCTGCAGCTCCCCCTGCTTACGCTCTCTCTCTCTCTCCCCCTGACGAATAAATAAATAAAATCTTTAAAAAAGAAAAAAAAGAATACCTTCATCCTTATTTTATGTAATTTTCTTTCTGTCCAGTAGAGGATAGAAGCTCTTTGGTATATATGTGTGTATGTGTATATATACATATGCGTTTGTGTGTGTGTGTATAAGCTAGTGTAGCTAATATATCTAATATCTAATATATAAGCTCTATACATGTGTGTGTGTATATAAGTATATGTGGGTACCTATGTACATATATATGTATACACACATACACTAAGCAAGCCTGTTTGGACTAATGCATTAGTGAGGCTGCCATCTTCAAGAATGAAAGATGTTCACAAATTTAAGTAGTAAAAAATTAAAATAGGAGTTAGTTCATGCAAATGAATGTCTGTTTGAAATTTAAGTAAGAGATACTTTCACAGAGGAGGCCTCCTAAGCCCTTGCCTAAGGAAGACTACCATGATCAACCTCCTCTTCTCTTAGCATCCCTCACCAACCCCCCCCCACATCTACATTTCAGGATAAAAAAAAGTGAGGGGCCAGCATTGCAGAGGCACACCATCACCCCTCTCAATCAATATCTCCCATGGGAAGTTTGCATGATCTCACCTAACAGATACTGAATATTTGAAACTACCAATTGCAAGTTTAAAAAGGTAGAATCTTCTGGATTGCTGTCAGATTCTTTTATATAGTACATGTCTGTCTCCACTCTCCCCAGCCCCCACACACTGTTTGCATAATTTTGGTTAAAATCTACAACCCAGAAATACCCACAGACAGTATCTACTAAACCAGAGTATATGACAGTGTTATCCAACAGGTCTGTGCGGGAAAGAAAGATGGTCACAAACTCACTTTTCAACAGTCTTGCCCTAGAGGAATTACTTTGCCTAATGATTAAAATTGCATGTGACATGACTATCCCTTGCAGAGAAAACATGCTCCAAGTCACTACATTGTGGTGCATTTTTGTGATCAATGTGAGCAATTCCAGAACGAAGGATTTCTGTCACACACAATGGTCTAATCAAATTAAGTTAAATAAATGCATCATGAATGCATATTAAATTTAATCAGAAGCACAAGGTTGCATGCATGACATATATTTAAATCAGAAGTGGCCATCCCTGATCAACGAGCAGATGAACACAAATTCCTACCTAATAGGGTTATTGTGAAGGCCAAACATGAACATCCAGTCATCCTGGATCCCCAAGAAGGATTTCTGTGTATAATATAAAATAATATAATATAATATAATATAATATAATATAATATAATATAATAT